>NW_017204803.1:0-5519 GCF_001704415.2 Capra hircus
GGGAAAAATGACTCCAAAGTATATATACTTATGAATCCATTTATAAAAAGTGTAGAAAAATCAGAACTAATTTTCAGTAGCTGAATCAGGAAGGGGGGGGTGTTCTGAGGAATTTAACTAGAAAGAAGCACAGGGAGATTTCTGGGGTGATGACAATGTTCTATGTCTTATTTTGGGTGGTATATAGATGGCTACATAGTCCCAGTCAACTATCAAAACTCATCAAGCTGAACATTTTAGACTATGTTTCATTCTATGTAAATTATACCCTAATAACAAAATCAGGCACTCAAGATTAGTTTTTGTGTTTTAATAATAAAGACCAAAGTTTGATGTTATAGCCAAAAGAATGGTGTCAACTAAGGATCAGATATTTTCCAAATACTCACAGCACTAAGTAAGTGGTGTATTCTACTGGGGATATTACTCAATTTTGTACTGTGTAGTGAAATAGGAAATTCACAGAAAAGTAATTGTGAAACTTAATAGAAAATCAAATAAGCATGTAGACAGTATGGGTATGAAATTCTAGCAGAGCAGACTGGTTCATTCTGTATATAAAACCCTAAAATGATTGTAGACATTGTATGGATGCATATATTATCATATTAGTTCAGTTCAGTTTAGTCATTCAGTCGTGTCTGACTCTTTTGAGACCCCAAGGACTGCAGCACGCCAGGCCTCCCTGTTCATCACCAACACCCGAAGTTTACTCAAACTCATGTCCATTGAGTTGAGTCAGTGATGCCATCCAACCATCTCATCCTCTGTTGTCCCCTTCTCCTCTCACCTTTAACCTTTCCCAGCATCAGTTCTTTTTCAATGAGTCAGTTCTTCGCATCAGGGGGCCAAAGTATTGGAGTTTCAGCTTCAGCATCAGTCCCTCCAATGAATATTCAGGACTGATTTCCTTTAGGATGGACTGGTTGGATCTTCTTGAAGTCCAAGGAACTCTCAAGAGTCTTCTCCAACACCACATTTCAAAAGCATCAGTTCTTCAGTGCTCAGCTTTCTTTACAGTCTAACTCTCACATCCATACATGACTACTGGAAAAACCTTAGCCTTGACTAGATGTACCTTTGTTGGCAAAGTAATGTCTCTGCTTTTTAATATGCTATCTAGGTTGGTCATAACTTTTCTTCCAAGGAGAAAATGTCTTTAAATTTCATGGCTGCACTCACCATCTGCAGTGATTTTGGAGCCAAAAAATAAAGTCTATCACTGTTTCCACTGTTTCCCATCTATTTGCCATGGAGAGATGGGACCAGATGCTGTGATCTTAGTTTTCTGAATGTTGAGTTTTAAGTCAACTTTTTCATTCTCTTCTTTCACTTCCATCAAGAGGTTCTTTAATTCTTCTTCACTTTCTGCCATAAGGGTGGTGTCATCTGCATATCTGAGGTTATTGATATTTCTCCTGGCAATCTTGATTCTAGCTTGTGCTTCATCTAGCCCAGTGTTTCACATGATGCATTCTTCATATAAGTTAAATCAGCAGGGGTGACAATATACAGCATTGATGCACTCCTTTCCCAATTTGTAACCAGTCTGTTGTTCCATGTCTGGTTCTAGCTGTTGCTTCTTGAGCTGCATACAGATTTCTCAGGAGGCAGGTCAGGTGGTCTGGTATTCCCATCTCTTTCAGAATTTTTCAGTTTATTGTGATCCACACAGTCAAAGGCTTTGGCATAGTCAATACAGCAGAAATAGATGTTTTTCTTGAACTCTCTTGATTTTTTGATGATCCAACAGATGTTGGCAATTTGATCTCTGCTTCCTCTGCATTTTTTAATTCACCTTGAACATCTGGAAGTTCATGGCTTATGTACTGTTGAAGCCTGGCTTGGAGAATTTTGAGCATTACTTTACTAGTGTGTGAGATGAGCACAATTGTGCAGTAGTTTGAGCATTCTTTAGCTTTGCCTTTCTTTGGATTGGAATGAAAACTGAGCTCTTTCAGTCCTGGGGCCACTGCTGAGTTTTCCAAATTTGCTGGCATATTGAGTGCAACATTTTCACAGCATCATCTTCAGAATTTGAAATAGCTCAACTGGAATTCCATCACCTGCACTAGCTTTGTTTGTAGTGATGCTTCCTAAGGCCCACTTGTCTTGACATTCCAGGATGTCTGGCTCTTGGTGAGTGGTCATATGACCATGATCATCTGGGTCATGAAGATCTTTTCTGTATAGTTCTTCTGTGTATTCTTTTCACCTCTTCTTAATATCCTCTGTTTCTCTTAGGTCCACACCTAAGAGCTCAATGTCCTTACCTAAGGTCCATACCTCAGGGCTCAATGTCCTTTATTGAACCCATGTTTGCCTGAAATTTTCCCTTGGTAACTCTAATTTTCTTTAAGAGATCTCTAGTCTTTCCCATTCTATTGCTTTCCTCTATTTCTTTGCATTGATCACTGAGGAAGGCTTTCTTATCTCTCCTTGCTATTCTTTGAAACTCTGCATTCAGATGCTTGTATCTTTCCTTTTCTCCTTTGCTTTTCACTTCTCTTCTTTTCACAGCTATTTGTAAGCCCTCCTCAGACAGCCATTTTGCTTTTTCACATTTCTTTTTCTTGGGGATGGTCTTGATCCCTGTCTCCTGTACAATGTCACGAACCTTCTTCCACAGTTCTTCAGGCATTCTGTCTATCATATCTAATCCCTTGAATCTATTTGTCACTTCCACTGTATAATCATAAGGGATTTGATGAAGATCATATCTGATTGGTCTAATGATGCTCCTTACTTTCTTAAATTTAAGTCTGAACTTGCCACTAAGGAGTTCATGATCTGAGCCACAGTCAGTTCCCAGTCTTGTTTTTGCTGACTGTATAGAGCTTCTCCATATTTGGCTGCAAAGAATATAATCAATCTGATTTTGGTATTGACCATCTGGTGATGTCCATTTGTAGAGTCTTTTCTTGTGCTGTTGGAAGAGGGTGTTTGGTATAGCCAGTGCATTTTGTTGGCAAAACTCTGTTAGCCTTGCCCTGCTTCATTCTGTACTCCAAGGCCAAATTTGCCTATAACACAACTGAGTGAATGCTTGCCCCAAATGTCAGTAGCGCCACCCTGGTGTGGATCAAAATTTAAAGAGATGCAAACACTTCACTGTAATTTGTACAGTCTTTGTGGCTGACAATAAAAATCCACTTGCATATTTTGCTATATTATAAAGGGAAAAATACAGAGCTTAACTCTGTTACTTACATTTCTGAGCAGTTGTTTTATAACATTGCTCTTCTATCTTTAAGTGCTTACCTAGAACTAATCAGGAAGAACACTTTAAGGGGTCTCCTTAGTGCCTTCAAGTTGGTCTTGACTTAACTGGTCTTTTTCTCCACAAGTCAAAGGCCAGAACCACCAACCTTATCTTGTTATGTTAGTCTTTCAGTCATGTCTGACTCTTTGTGGCCCCTTGGATTCTAGCCTGCCAGGCTCTGCCATCCATGGGATTTTCCAGGAAAGAATACTGGAGTGGGTTGCCATTTCCTTCTCCAGGCAATCTTCCTGACTCAGGGATCAAACCCTGGTTACCCACATTGCAGGCAGACTCCTTACCATCTGAGCTACCAGGGAAGCCCTCTATTTTTATGTTAGTCTCTCAGCCATGTCTTGACATAGCCGGTCTTTATTTTTCTCAGCCAGCCAAAGGTCAGAATCACCAACGTCATTACCTAGTTCTAAAGAAAAAGGAAAACCTTCAACCACATTCTGAAAATATTGAAGCAATTATGATTCAAATTCCTAATTTCACTGCCATTAGACCTGTAAATGAAACTATATCATAATTCTTTATTTGAGTATTTTTCTGGGAGATGTAGGGTAACACCACTCTGCCTATAAGACCAGTAACATACGTCCATTGTTTGGGATGATAGATCTAAGTTAGCATTTCCATCAGGTTTCATTGTTCTGAAAACAAAACAACAACAAAAACCAATTCAACCACTTCACAGAAAATTAAGCAGTGTTTAATAAAAAAAATAAAGGAATAGGTTATTAACACTTCAGAACAAAACACAATTAAGGCTGCTTGCCAGTATCATTTATTACTTTTAAAAGAAAAATTTTTGAAAAACTCATTTTATTGGAACTTCACTAATTAGAAAACTAATTTGCAAAGACACTTTTCAGTTCAAAGATACAGTGCATAGGCAAGGCTGCACATTTAGAGTGCCCTGGATTTTTTTTTCAGAGTCTATAATCAACTTTATTTTAATATGATCTAAACACATATCATTTAGAAAATACCAAGAAAAATTTATGTACAAGAGTTGATGCTATCGCATTTGGACAAAGCTGGCAAGTTCCTGCTATGAGCATATACCAGGAGATACCGCTGAGGAAACCTAATACATTGGAGTAGATGTTGTGGCATTTGGCCCACAGTTTGATAGCCCTCAGGGTTAACCTGAAGTTGTCAATGTTTGATACTAGATGTAAAACATCTCATAAAACCATTTCATTGATTTGCAACAAAATCAAAACCCTGCAATCATTAAGACTTCTTATACATATCTAAATTTTTAAGCAGACTGTCATGTTTTAAGTCCAAGTTTCCTGGAATAGTCTGCATTGCTAATCTTGCAAACAAAATATCAATCTCTATCCCATCAAACAGTTTGATAACTGGTACAAAATGCCTCTTCAACAGCTCTTAAATCTTTTACTTCTCCCTGTAATTTCAACGTATCATAGAATGAGGTGAAAAAGTCACTTCAATCAACATGTCTTGTTGCAACACACATGCATCAATATTGGCAGGTTTTGTATGTACTCCTAATCTGTAAGGTCCAGATGTAAACATTTTCCCATCAGCAAGTTCTATTACAGATTGTGGAACATTCTTGCTTTCACTGATTTCTCATATCCAGTCTTTTACCAGGTTAATTCTCCCAAAATTAAAATCCTGCACTGAAGTTCCTCTATCTCCTCAAAAATCCAAAGGCTTCAGAGTCTCCACTAGTTTCTGTGTAAGCAGGCAGTTAGTCTCCTTGGGGGCTGCTAAGCTGAAGGGAGAGGTAATGCCATAGTGCTTCTGTGGCGGGTGTGTTTGCTGCGATCCCTGCTTTGTATTGGGATTTTTTAAAAAATTTTCAAGTTTCTATACAGGTGATACTACTCATTCACTTGTAGCCTCAGTCTTACCAGTTACTGCTACATAATACATGAACTGTGAACTTCCAGACGTTCAAGCTGGTTTTAGAAAAGGCAGAGGAACCAGAGATCAAATTGGCCAACATCTGCTGGATCATCGAAAAAGCAAGAGAGTTCAAAAAAAACATCTATTTCTGCTTTATTGACTATGCCAAAGCCTTTGACTGTGTGGATCACAATAAACTGTGGAAAATTCTGAAAGAGATGGGAATACCAGACCACCTGACCTGCCTCTTGAGAAACCTATATGCAGGTCAGTAAGCAACAGTTAGAGCTGGACATGGAACAACAGACTGGTTCCCAAATAGACCACAAGCGAGTATGTCCAAGGCTGTATGATTGTCACCCTTGTCCTCTTA
>NW_017204804.1:0-5519 GCF_001704415.2 Capra hircus
GCATCTCAAGGAGGCGCTCTCCACAGGAAAGGCGGGAGAACTCCAGGGTCGTCGCACCATTCCCAGAGTCGCCCCAGATGTCTCAGTCCATTCCAGGGAAACATGTTTTCCCTGCACTGCCTCGACTTTCAAGCCGAGGATCGACTCACACCACGGGTGGCACGTGGGACAGACCTGTGGGGAAAGCCTCGTGGAAAAGCCTCGTGGGAAAGCCTCGAGGACAAGCCACAGATCCCTTGATCCACTCGAAGGGACGCGTGACACTGCTGCTACAGCTGGGGATGAAAGCGCATGTGCATGCCCCACTCGAGACGAGGACTGACTCCCCTGGGTAGACTCCAGAAGTACCCAAGATCCATGTCAGCACTGGAGAGGAATCCTCAGGTTCCGGCATTGACTCCACACAAGGTCATAGGCCCCAGCATCGACGGGAGAGGAAACCAGAGAGGCCCCGAGAGCCCCCGTGCAACTCGCAAGTGGACTGGCCTTTCCTGAGGCCCCCAGAGCGGGTCCCTGAGGTCCCGTCGTAAGTCGAGAGCACCTGCCGCAACTCGAGAAAATCCAGGAGGTTTTCCCCCAGGCGAGATGAGGCCCATTTCCGCAGAGGCGTCTCGAGGCTAATCACACCTAACCTCTGGAACTTCCAACGGGTCCTTCACACCCTTGCTGCAACTCAAGAAGTTCCCCGACATACCGTCTCCACTCGAGAGGAAGCACGAGAGTCCCGCCCACATCCAGAGGAGCCCCTTTTCCCCTCCCCTAGCTCGAGAGGTGGGATCCTTTCCCTTAGAGCTCGGAAAAGAATTCCCGACATTCCTGTCGCTTCTCAAGAGGAGGTGCTCTCCACAGGAAAGGCGAGAGCGAACTCCGAGGGTCGTGCCACCATTCCCAGAGTCCCCAGATGCCTCAGTCCATTCCAGGGAAACCTGTTTTCCCTGCACTGCCTCGACTTTCAAGCCGAGGATCGACTCACACCACGGTGGCACGTGGGACAGCCCTGTGGGAAAGCCTCGTGGGAAAGCCTCGAGGAGAAAGCCACAGATCCCTTGATCCACGCGAAGGGAAGCGGGACACTGCTGCTACAGCTCGGGAGGAAAGTGCACGTGCATCGACCCACTCGAGACGAGGACTGACTCCACTGGGGAGACTCCAGAAGTACCCCAAGATCCATGTCAGCACTGGAGAAGCATCCTCAGGTTCCGGCACCGACTCAACACAAGGTCCTAGGCCCCGACATCGACGGGAGAGGAATCCCGAGAGGCCCCCGAGCAACTCGCATGGGGACTGGCCTTTCCTGAGGCCACCAGAGCGGGTTCCTGAGGTCCCCATCGTAAGTCGAGAGCACCAGCCGCAACTCGAGAAAATCCAGGAAGTTCTCCCCTCCAGGCGAGATGAGGCCCATTTCTGCTGAGGCAAATAGGGGTAATCACACTAAACTCTGGAACTTCCAAAGGGTCCTTCACACCCTTCCTGCAACTCAAGAAGTTCCCCGACATACCCGTCTCCACTCAAGAGGAACACGAGAGTCCCGCCCACTTCCAGAGTGGCCCCGTTTCCGCCGCTAGCTCGAGAGGAGGGATCCTTTCCCTGCGTGGTAGGGAAAGAATTCCTAGCGTTCCGTCACATCTCAAGAGGAGGTGCTCTCCACAGGAAAGGCGAAAGGAACTCCAGGATCAGGCCCCATTCCAGGAGTCCCCCAGATTTCTCAGTTCATTCCAGGCAAACCTGTTTTCCCTGCACTGCCTCGGACTTTCAAGCCGAGGTCAACTCACACTACGGTGGCACGGGGGACAGCCTTGTGGGGAAGCCTCGTGGGAAAGCCTTGTAGGAAAGCCTCGAGGGAAAGCCCCTGATCCCTTGATCCACGCGAAGGGAAGCATGACACTGCCTGCTACAGCTCGGGAGAAAAGCACACGTGCATGCCCCCACTCGAGACGAGGACTGACTCCCATGGGGAGACTCCAGAAGTTACCCCAAGATCCATGTCGGCACTGGAGAGGAATCCTCAGGTTCCGGCACCGACTCCACACAATGTCTGAGCCCCCGGCTTCGATGGAAGAGGAATCCCGAGTGGCCCCCGAGCAACTCGAATGGGGACTGGCCTTTCCTGAGGCCACCATAGCGGGTCCCTGAAGTCCCATCGTAAGTCGAGAGCACCTAGCCAGCAACTCGAGAAAATCCAGGAGGTTCTCCCCTTCAGGCGAGATGAGGCCCATTTCCGCTGAGGCGTCCTGAGGCTAATCACACCTGAACCTCTGGAACATCCAAAGGGTCCTTCACACCTTTGCTGCAACTCAAGAAAGTTCCCCAACATACCCGTCTCACTCGAGAGGAAGCACGAGAGTCCCGACCACATCTAGAGGATCCCCGTTTCCACCTCCTAGACTCGAGAGGAGGGATACTTTCCCTGCGTGCTCGGGAAAGAATTCCCGGCATTCCTGTCGCAACTCAAGAGGAGGCGCTCTCCACACAGGAAAGGCGAGAGGAACTCCGGGGTCATGCCAGCATTCCCAGAGTCCCCCAGATGTCTCAGTCCATTCCAGGAAACCTGTTTTCTCTGCACTGTTTTGACTTTCAAGCCGAGGATAGACTCACACCACGGTGGCACGTGGGACAGCCCTGTGGGAAAGCCTCGTGGGAAAGCCTCGTGGGAAAGCCTCGAGGTAATGCCACAGATCCCTTGTTCCATCGCGAAGGGAAGCGTGACACTGCCGGCTACAGCTCGGCAGAAAATCGCACGTGTATGCCCCCACTCGAGACGAGGACTGACTCCGCTGGGGAGACTCCAGAAGTACCCAAGATCCATGTCAGCACTGGAGAGGAAACCTCCAGGTCTGGCAGCCGACTCCACAGCAGATCTTAGGCCCCGATATCGACGGGAGACGAATCCCGAGAGGCCCCCGAGAGGCCCCCGAGCAACTCGCAAGGGGACTGGCCTTTCCTGAGGCCACCAGAGCGGGTCCCTGAGGTCCCCGTCAGTACGTCGAGAGCACCTGCCGCAACTCGAGAAAATCCAGGAGGTTCTCCCCTCCAGGCAGAGAGGCCCATTTCCGCTGAGGCGTCTCGAGGCTAATCACACCTAAACTCTGGAACTTCCAAAGGGTCCTTCACACCCTTGCTGGAACTCAAGAAGTTCCGCAACATTTCCCGACTCCAATCAAGAGGAAGCACGAGAGTCCCGCCCCACATCCAGAGGAGCCCCGTTTCCGCCTCCTAGCTCAGGAGGAGGGATCCTTTACCTGCGTCGTCGGGAAAGAATTCCCGGCGTTCCCGTCGCATGTCAAGAGGAGGCGCTCTCCACAGGAAAGGCGAGAGGAACTCCAGGGTCGTGCCACCATTCCCAGAGTCCCCCAGAGGTCTCAGTCCATTGCAGGGAAACCTGTATTCCCTGAACTGCCTCGACTTTCAAGCCGAGGATCGACTCACGCCACGGTGGCACGTGGGAGCAGCCCTGTGGGAAAGCCTCGTGGGAAAGCCTCGAGGGAAAGCCACAGATCCCTTGATCCACTCGAAAGGGAAGCGTGACACTGCTGCTACAGCTGGAGAGTAAGGCGCATGTGCATGCCCCCACTCGAGACGAGGACTGACTCCCCTGGGGAGACTCCAGAAGTACCCCAAGATCCATGTCAGCACTGGAGAGGAATCCTCAGGTTCCGGGCCCTGACTCCACACAAGGTCTTAGGCCCCAGCATCAATGGGAGAGGAAACCCGAGAGGCTCCCGGAGAGGCCCCTGAGCAACTCGCATGGGGACTGGCCATTTCCTGAGGCCACCAGAAGCCGGGTCCCTGAGGTCCCCATCGTAAGTCGAGAGCACCTGCCGAAACTCGAGAAAATCCAGGAGGTTCTCCCCTCTAGGCGAGATGAGGCCCATTTCCGCTGAGGCGTGCTCGAGGCTAATCACACCTAAACTCTGGAACTTCCAAAGGGTCCTTCACACCCTTGCTGCAACTCAAGAAGTTCCCCGACATACCCGTCTCCACTCGAGAGGAAGCACGAGAGTCCGGCCCACATCCAGAGGAGCCCCCGTTTCGTCTCCTAGCTCGAGAGGAGGGATCCTTTCCCTGCGTGGTCGGGAAAAGAATTCCCGGCGTTCCCGTCGCATCTCAAGAGGAGGCGCTCTCCACAGGAAAGGCAAGAGGAACTCCATGGTGGTGCCACCATTCCAGAGTCAACCAGATGTCTCAGTCCTTTCCAGGGAAACCTGTTTTCCCTGCACTGCCTCGACTTTCAAGCCGAGTGTCGACTCACACCACGGTGGCACGTGGGACAGCCCTGTGGGAAAGCCTCGTGGGAAAGCCTCGTGGGAAAGCCTCGAGGGAAAAGCCACAGATCCCTTGATCCAAGCGAAGGGAAGCGTGACACTGCTGCTACAGCTTGGGAGGAAAGCGCACGTGCATGCCCCACTCGAGTTGAGGACTGACTCCCCTGGGGAGACTCCAGAAGTACCCCAAGATCCATGTCAGTACTTGAGCGAAATTCAGGTTACGGCACCGACTCCACACAAGGTCTTAGGCCCGGCATCGACGCGCGAGAGGAATCCCGTGAGGCCCGAGCAATCGCATGGGGACTGGCCTTTCCAGAGGCCACCATAGCGTGTCCCTTAGGTCCCGTCATAAGTCGATAGGACCTGCCCAACTCGAGAAAATCCAGGAGGTTCTCCCCTCCACGCGAGATGAGGCCCATTTCCGCTGAGGCGTCTCGAGGCAAATCACACCCTAAACTCTGGAACTTCCAAAGGGTCCTTCACACCATATCTGCAACTCAAGAAGTTCGCCGACATAACCGTCTCCACTCGAGAGAAAAGCACGAGAGTCCCGCCCACATCCAGAGGAGCCCCGTTTCCGCCTCCTAGCTCGAGAGGAGGGATCCTTTCCCTGCGTGGTTCGGAAAAAATTCCCGGGCATTCCGTCGCATCTCAAGAGGAGGCGCTCTCCACAGGAAAGGCGAGAGGAACTCCAGGGTCGTGTCACCTTTCCCAGAGTCCCCAAGATGTCTCAGTCCATTCCAGGGAAACCTGTTTTCCCTGCACTGCCTCGACTTTCAAGCTGAGGATCGACATCGACACACTCCACGGTGGCACGTGGGACAGCCCTGTGGGAAAGCCTGCGTGGGAAAGCCTCGTGGGAAATCCTCGAGGAAAGCCTCCAGGGAAGTACCCAAGATCCATGTCAGCACTGGAGAGGAAACATCAGGTTCCGGCACTGACTCCACACAAGGTCTTAGCCCGGCCTTGACGGGACAGTAATCCCGAGAGGCCCCCGAGCAACTCGCATGGGGACTGGCCTTTCCTGAGGCCACCAGAGCGGTCCCTGAGGTCCCGGTAGTAATTCGAGAGCACCTGCCGCATCTCGAGAAAATCCAGGAGGTTCTCCCCTCCAGGTGTGATGAGGCCCATTTCTGCTGACGCGTCTCGAGGCTAATCACACCTAACCCCTGGAACTTCGAAAGGGTCCTTCACACCTTGCTGCAACTCAAGAAGTACCCCAACATACCCGTCTCCACTCGAGAGATGCACAGA
>NW_017204805.1:0-5519 GCF_001704415.2 Capra hircus
GAAGGGAAGTGCCCACTGCTGCCACAGCTCGGGAGGAAAGCGCACGTGCATGCCCCCACTCGAGACAAGGACTGACTCCTGGGGAGACTCCAGAAGTACCAAGATCCATGTCAGCACTGGAGAGGAATCCTCAGGTTTCAGCACCGACTCCACACAAGGTCTTAGGCCCGGTATCGACGGGAGAGGAATCCCGAGAGGCCCCGAGCAACTCACATGGGAACTGGCCTTTCCTGAGGCCACCCAGAGCGGGTCCGTGAAGTCCCCGTCGTAAGTTGAGAACACCTGCCGCAACTCGAGAAAATCCAGGAGGTTCTCCCCTCCAGGGGAGATTAGGTCCATTTCCACTGAGGCGTCTCGAGGCTAATCACATCTAACATCTGGAACTTCCAAAGGGTCCTTCACACCCTTGCTGCAACTCAAAGAAGTTCCCCCACATACTACTCTCCACTTTGAGAGGAAGCACGAGAGCCCCGCCACATCCAGATGAGCCCCGTTTCCGCCTCCTAGCTCGAGAGGAGGGATCCTTGCCTGCGTGTTCGGGAAAGAATTCGCGGCGTTCCCGTCACATTTCAAGAGGAGGCGCTCACCACAGGAAAGGCGAGAGGAACTCCAGGGTCGTTCCACCATTCCCAGAGACCACCAGATGTCTCAGTCCATTCCAGGGAAACCTGTTTTCCCCGCACTGCTTCGACTTTCAAGACGAGAATCGACTCACACACACGGTGGCACGTGGGACAGCCCTGTGGGAAAACCTCCTGGGAAAGCCTCGAGGGAAAGCCTCTAGGGAAAGCCACAGATCCCTTGATCCACGCCACGGGAAGCGCGACACTGCTGCTACAGCTCGGAAGTAAAGGCACGTGCATGCCCCCATTCGAGACGAGGACTGACTCCCCTGGCGAGACTCCAGAAGTACCCCAAGATCAATGTCGGCAATGGAGAGGAATCTCAGCTTCCGGCACTGACTCCACACTAGATCTTAGGCCCCGTTTCGACAGGAGCGGAATCCGAGAGACCCCCGAGCAACTCGCATGGGACTGGCCTTTCCTGAGGCCACCAGAGCGGGGCCCTGAGGTCCCCATCGTAAGACGAGAGCACCTGCCCAACTCGAGAAAATCCAGGAGGTTCTCCCCCCTCCAGGCGAGATGAGGCCCATTTCCGCTTAGGCCTCTCGAGGCTAATCACATCTAACCTCTGGAACTTCCCAAGGGTCTTTCACACCCTTGCTGCAACTCAAGAAGTTCCCGACATACCCGTCTCCACACGAGAGGAAGCATGAGAATCCCGCCCACATCCAGAGGAGCCCCGTTTCCGCCTCCTAGATCGAGAGGAGGGATCCTTTCCCTGCGTGCTCGGAAAGAATTCCCGGCGTTCCCGAAGCATCTCAATAGGAGGCGCTCTCCACAGGAAAGGCGAGAGAAACTCCAGGGTCGTTCCACCATTCCCAGTGTCCCCAGATGTCTCAGTCCATTCCAGGGAAACCTGTTTTCCCTTCACTGCCTCGACTTTCAAGCCGAGGATCGACTCACACCACGGTGGCACGTGGGACAGCCATGTGGGAAAGTCTCGTGGGAAAGCGTCCTGGGAAAGCCTCAAGTGAAAGCCACAGATCCCTTGATCGATGCGAAGGGAAGCGTGACACTGCTGCTACAGCTCGGGAGGAAAGCGCACGTGCATGCCCCACTCGAGACGAGGACTGACTCCCCTGGGGAGACTCCAGAATAACTCCAAGATCCATGTCAGCACTGGAGATGAATCCTCAGGTTCTGGAACCAACTACACACAAGGTCTTAGGCCCCGTCATCGACGGGAGAGGAACCCCGAGAGGCCCCCGAGCAACTCGCATGGGGACTGGCCTTTCCTGAGGCCACCGGAGCGGTTCCCTGAGGTCTCCGTCGTAAGTCGAGAGCACCTGGCGACACTCGAGAAAATCTAGGAGGTTCTCCCTCCAGGCGAGATGAGGCCCATTTCCGCTGAGGCATCTCCAGGCAAATCACACCTAACCTCTGGAACTTCCAAAGGGTCCTTCACACCCTTGCTGCAACTCAAGAAGTTCCCCGACATACCCATCTCCACTCGAGAGGAAGCACGAGAGTCCCGCCCACATCCAGAGGAACCCGTTTCTGCCTCCTAGCTCGAGAGGAGGGATCCTTTCCCTGCGTGGTCGGCAAAGAATTTCCGGCGATACCGTCGCATCTCAACAGGATGCGCTCTCCACAGGAAAGGTGAGAGGAACTCCAGGGTCGTGCCACCATCCCAGAGTCCACCAGATGTCTCAGTCCATTCCATGGAAACCTGTTTTCCCTGCACTGATTCGGATTTCAAGCCGAGGATCCACTCACACCACGGTAGCACGTGGGACAGCCCTGAGGGAAAGCCTCCTGGGATAACCTCGTGGGAAAGCCTCGAGGGAAAGCCACAGATCCCTTGATCCACGCGAAGGAAGCGCGACACTGCTGCTACAGCTCGGAAGTAAAGGCACGTGCATGCCCCATTCGAGACGAGGACTGACTCCCTGGCGAGACTCCAGAAGTACCCAAGATCAATGTCGGCACTGGAGAGGAATCCTCAGGTTCCGGCACGACTCCACACAAGGTCTTAGGCCCTGGCATCGACGGAGAGGAATCCCGAGAGGCCTAGGAGCAACTCGGCTGGGTACTGGCCATTCTTGAGGCCACCAGAGAGGGTCAATGAGGTCCCCGTCTTAAATCTAGAGAACCTGCCGCAACCCGAGTAACTCCAGGTGGTTCTCCCCTCCAGGCGAGATGAGGCCCATTTCACCTGAGGCGTTTCGAGGCTAATCACACCTAACCTCTGGAACTTACAAAGGTTCCCTCAATGACTTACTGCAACTCAAGAAGTTCCCCGGCATACCCGTCTCCTCTCGAGAGGAAGCACGAGAGTCCTGCCCACATCCAGAGGAGCCCCGTTTCCCCCACATAGCTCGGGAGAAGTGATCCTTTCCCTGCGTGGTCGGGAACGAATTCCTGGCGTTCCCGTCCCATCTCAAGAGGAGGCGCTCTCCACAGGAAAGGAGAGAGAACTCCAGGATCGTGCCACCATTCCCAGAGTCCCCCCAGATGTCCTCAGTCCATTCCAGGGAAACCTGTTTTCCCTGCACTGCCTCGACTTTCAAAACCGAGGATCGACTCACACCACGGTGGCACGTGGACAGCCCTGTGGGAAAGCCTCGTGGGAAAGCCACAGATCCCTTGATCCACGAGAAGGGAAGCGTGACACTGCTGTTACAGCTCGGGAGAAAAGCGCACGTGCATGCCCCGACGCGAGACGAGGACTGACTCCCCTGGGGAGACTCCAGAAGTACCCCAAGATCCATGTCAGCACTGGAGAGGAATCCTCAGGTTCCGGCACCGACTCCACACAAGGTCTTATGCCGGGGTCCAGCCCCGGTTGATCAGGGAATTCGAAGGGTGGACGGCGTTGGCGTGGAAAGACTTTTTTATTTATTAATCTAAGATTAGATTAGGAAACTATAGTGTAGTAAGAAGATTAAGTGGAGGAAGAGGGCTGAATAGCTTGGTTTATGCGGAAGGCCAATAAAATTCAGACAAGGAATTTGCACCACCTACGTTGGGCCACCGGCGCCCGCTTGAATATCTAAGGGTGCCTCGCCTTAAGCTCCCTTTCGTGCGGGTCTTAACAGCCAGGGCAAGTAAGTAGACCTGGCGAGCCTCCGCACTCCAGGTGGAGATTCAGCCTGAAGTTATAGTAAAGAGCAGCAGAGAGAAGGAAAGGTAGAGAAGAAGAAAGAGAGAGAAAGACACGGGGGATCCAAAGTCCAAAGAAACCAGGTTGAGAGACTAGTTCGAGAAGCTGGTCTGAGAAACTGGACCCCGGCCCCTGGCCTCCTCCTTTATTGTTCAGAAGGCCTTTATACTTTTGATAAAACATGGAGATCAATGGATACACAAAATTATGTAGTGTTCGCAACCCAGATTCTTTTGTATATCATTTTGTATACAAAAGGTCTCAGGTGATTTACATTATCTTCTGGCCAAGAGGCTTGTTAACACTTTTTGGCTCTCTTCTTAATGAATGTTAATTTTGTTTCCCCTGAAGTGTTTTTCTTTTAATCTGCATCTCCTTAAAGCATTAAAAGTTACATCTCTATAGAACAAAGATGCAGTGGGTTATAACAAAGAAGGTACTTAACTCAAAGATCTAATGTTGCTAATACCAGGTCTACTACTTGTTTTTCTATATACCAACTATATCTAAAAATAAGGATATGAAAATTTGGCAGCAAGCATTGACCCAAAAAATGAAACTTTTAATCAGTCCTATTATAAAAATTTTGACTCCTCGGAAGCTCCTGCTTTCCTAGGATATTTTAAGCTTCCTGTGCCTCCTGCGGTCAGGAGGCCTCAAACAATCACAAGCGCAGCTGTACGAGTCCTACAGGCAGGCTACAAAGCCATCAGAGGGTTTTGGATTGAAACACTCTTTCAATGCAGAAGACTAACGCCCTGAATTGACTTTTTCCAGAAAAGGTCAGAAGAGTGAAAAAGCAGAGAACAAAAACCGGCAGATTTTTGTTGGGGTACATGCTTAAAAATTTCCAGAGGGGTCCCTGAAGTCTGAGCACGCCTTGCGTATGTCAGCTTCCTTCCTCATAACCTTGTCACGGGCGGGCTTCCTCACACTGGCTCCCGGCAGTCTTAGGCCCCGGCATCGACGGGAGAGGAATCCGAGAGGCCCCCAGCAACTCGCATGGGACTAGCCTTTCCTGAGGCCACAAGAGCGGGTCCCTGAGGTCCCCGTCGTAAGTCGAGAGCACTACCGCAACTCGAGAAAAATCCAGGAGGTTCTCCCCTCCAAGCGAGATGAGGTCCATTTCCGCTGAGGTGTCTCGAGGCTAATCACACCCTAACCTCTGAAACTTCCAAAGGGTCTTTCACGTCCTTGCTGCAACTCAAGAAGTTCCCCGACATACCTGTCTCCACTCGAGAGGAAGCACGAGAGTCCTGCCCACATCCAGAGGAGCCCCGTTTCCGTCTCCTAGCTGGAGAGGAGGGATCCTTTCCCTGCGTTGTCGGGAAAGAATTCCCGGCGTTCCCATAGCGTCTCAAGAGGAGTCGCTCTCCACAGGAAAGGCGAGAGGAACTCCAGGGTGGTGCCACCATTCCCAGAGTCCCCCACATGTCTCAGTCCATTCCACGGTAACGTGTTTTCCCTGCATTGCCTTGGCTTTCAAGCCGAGGATCGACTCACACCACGGTGGCACGTGGGACAGCCCTTTGGGAAAGCCTCGTGGGAAAGCCTCGTGGGAAAGACTCGAGGGAAAGCCACAGATCCCTTACTCCACAAAAAGGGAAGCGAGATACTTCAGCTACAGCTCGGGAGGTAAGTGCATGTGCATGCGCCACTCGAGACGAGGACTGACTCCCCTGGGGAGACTCCAGAAGTACCCCAAGATCCATGTCAGCAATGGAGAGGAATCCTCAGGTTCCGGCACTGACTCCACACAAGGTCTTAGGCCCCAGCATCGATGGGAGTGAAAT
>NW_017204806.1:0-5519 GCF_001704415.2 Capra hircus
TCGAGTCTCCACAAGGGAGTCAGGCCTCGTCTCGAGTGGGGGCATGAGCGTGCCCTTTCCTCCCATGCTGTAGCAGCAGTGTCACGCTTCCCCATGCCTGGACCAAGGGATCTGTGGCTTTCCCTCGAGTCTTTCCCACTAGGCTTTCCCACAGGGCTGTCCCACGTGTGACGGTGGTGTGAGTCGATCCTCGGCATGAAGGCCAAGGCAATGCAGGGAAAACAGGTTCCTGTGGAATGGACTGAGACATCTGGGTGAGTCTCGGAATGGTGGCACGACCCTGCAGTTCCTCTCCCCTTACCTTTGGAGAGCGCCTCCTCTTGAGATGCGATGGAATGCCGGGAATTCTTTCCCGAACAATCAGGGAAAGGATCGCTCATCTCGAGCTACGAGCCGGAAACGGAGCTCCTCTGGATGTGGCCGGAACACTCGTGCTTCCTCTTGAGTGGAGACGGGTATGTCGGGGAACTTCTCGAGTTGCAGCATGACTGTGAAAGACTCTTTGGAAGTTCCAGAGGTCACGTGTGATTAGCCTCGAGACACCTCAGGGAAACGGGCCTCATCTCGCCTGGAGGAGAGAACCGCCTGGATTTTACCGAGTTGCGGCAGGTGCTCTCGACTTACGACGGGGACCTCAGGGACCCGCTCTGGTGACCACAGGAAAGGCCAGTCCCCATGCGAGTTGCTAGAGGGCCTTTCGCTATTCCACTCCCGTCGATGCCAGGGCCTAAGACCTTGTGTGGAGTCGGGGCCGGAATCTGAGGATTCCTCTCCAAGGCTGGCATGCATGTTGGGGTACTTCTGGAGTCTCCCAAGGGGAGTCAGTCCTCGTCTCGAGTGGGGGCATGCACGTGCGCTTTCCTCCCGTGCTGTAGCAGCAGTGTCACGCTTCCCTTCGCGTGGATCAAGGGACCTGTGGCTTTCCCTCAAGGCTTTCCCACGAGACTTTCCCACAGGGCCCTCCCACGTGCCACCGTGGTGTGAGTCGATCCTTGGCGTGAAAGTCGAAGCAGTGCAGGGAAAACAGGATCCTCTGGAATGGACTGAGATATCTGGGGGACTCTTGGAATGGTGGCACGACCCATGAGTTCTTCTCGCCTTTCCTGTGCAGTGGGCCTCCTCTTGAGAAGCTTCGGAAACGTCGGGAATTCTATCCCGAGGAAGCAGGGAAGGATCCCTCATCTTTAGCTTGGAGGCGGAAACGGAGCTCCTCTGGATGTGGCCGGACCATCGTGCTTCCTCTGGAGTGGAGACGGGTGTGTCGGGGAACTTCTTGAGTTGCAGCTAAGGTGTGAAGGAACCTTTGGAAGTTCCAGAGGTTAGGTGTGATTAGCCTCGAGACGCCTCAGCGGAAATGGGCCTCATCTCGCCTGGAGGGAGAACCTCCTGGATTTTCTCGAGTGTGGCAGGTGCTCTAGAATTACGACGGGGACCTCAGGGACCCTCTCCGGTGTCCTGACGAAAGGCCAGTCCCCATGCGAGTTGTTCGATGGCCTCTCGGGATTCCTTTCCCGTTGATGCCGGGGTCTGAGACCTTGTACGGAGTCGGTGCCGGAACCTGAGGATTCCTCTCCAGTGCTGACATGGATCTTGGGGTACTACTGGAGTCTCCCGAGGGGAGTCAGTCCTCGTCTCGAGTGGGGCATGCACGAGCGCTTTCCTCCCGAGCTGTAGCAGCAGTGTCACGCTTTCCTTCGCGTGAATCAAGGGATCTGTGGCTTTCCCTCAAGGCTTTCCCACGAGGCTTTCCCACAGGGCTGTCCCACGTACCACCGTGGTGTGAGTTGATCCTCGGCTTGAAAGTCGAGGCAGTGCAGGGAAAACAGGATTTCCTGGAATTGACTGAGACATCTGGGGGACTCTGGGAATGGTGGCATGACAGGGAGTTCCTCTCCCCTTTCCTGTGGAGAGCGACTCCCGAGAATTCTTTCGCGATCACGCTGGGAAAGGATCCCTCCTCTCCAGCTATGAGACGGAAACGGGGTTCCTCTGGATGTGGGCGGGACTCTCGTGCCTCCTCTCGAGTGGAGACGGGTATGTCGGGGAACTTCTTGAGTTGCGGCAAGGGTGTGAAAGACCCTTTGGAATTTCCAGAGGTTAGGTGTGATTAGCCTCGAGACGCCCCAGCGGAAATGGGCCCATCTCTCCTGGAAGGGACAACCACCTGGATTTTCTCAAGTTGCGGCAGGTGCTCTCGACCTTTGATGGGGACCTCAGGGAACCGCTCTGGTGGCCTGAGGAAATGCCAGTCCCCATGCGAGTTGCACGGTGGCCTCTCAGGATTCCTCTCCCGTCGATGCCGGGGCCTAAGACCTTGTTTGGAGTCGGTGCCAGAACCAGAGGATTCCGCTCCAGTGCTGACATGGATCTTGGGGTACTTCTGGAGTCTCCCCAGGGGAGTCAGTCCTCGTCTCGAGTGGGGGCATGCACGTGTGCTTTCCTCCCGAGCTGTAGCAGCAGTGTCACGCTTCCCTTCGCCTGGATCAAGGGATCTGTAGCTTTCCCTCGAGGCTTTCCCAGGAGACTTTCCCACGAGGCTTTCCCACAGGGCTGTCCCACGTGCCACCGTGGTGAAAGTCGACCCTGGGCTTGAAAGTCGAGGCAGTGCAGGGAAAAGAGGTTTCCCTGGAATGGACTGAGACATCTGGGGGACTCTGAGAATGGTGTCACGACCCTGGACTTCCTCTCGCCTTTCCTGTGGAGAGCACCTCCTCTTGAGATGCAACGGGAACACCGGAAATTCTTTCCCCACCACGCAGGGAAAGGATCCCTCCTCTCGAACTAGGAGGCGGAAACGGGGCTCCTCTGGATGTGGGCGGGACTCTCGTACTTCCTCTCGAGTGTCGACGGGTATGTCGGGGAACTTCTTGAGTTGCAGCAAGGGTGTGAAGGACCCTTTGGCAGTTCTAGAGGTTAGGTGTGATTAGCCCCGAGATGCCTCAATGGAAATGGGCCTCATCTCGCCTGGAGGGGAGAAACTCCTGGATATTCTCGAGTTGCGGTAGGTGCTCTCGACTTACGATGGGGACCTCAGGGACCCGCTCTGGTGGCCTCAGGAAATTCCAGTCCCCATGCGAGTTGCTCGGGGACCTCTCCGGATTCCTCTCCCGTCGATGCCGGGGCCTCAGACCTTACGTAGAGTCGGTGCCGAAACCTGAGGATTCCTCTCCAGTGCTGACATGGATCTTGGTGTACTGCTGGAGTCTCCCCAGGGGAGTCAGTCCTCGTCTCGGTTGAGGGCATGCACGTGCGCTTTCCTCCCAGCTGTAGCAGCAGTGTCGCGCTTCCCTTCGCGTGGATCAAGGTATCTGTGGCTTTCCCTCGAGGCTCTCCCACGAGGCTTTCCGACGAGGCTTTGCCACAGGGCTGTCCCACGTGCCACAGTGGTGTGAGTCGATCCTCGGCTTGAAAGTCGAGTCAGTGCAGGGAAACAGGTTTCCCTGGAATGGACTGAGACATCTGGGGGACTCGGAGAATGGTGGCATGTCCCTGGAGTTCCTCTCGCCTTTCCTGTGGAGAACGCCTCCTCTTGAGATGCGACGGGAACGCCGGGAATTCTTTCCCGACCTCGCAGGGAAAGGATCCCTCCTCTCGAGCTATGAGGCGGAAACGGGGCTCCTCTGGATGCGGGCGGAACTATCGTGCTTCCACTTGAGTGGAGACGGGTATGTCGGGGAACTTCTTGATTTGCTGCAAGGGTTGAAGGACCCTTTGGAAGTTCCAGAGTTTAAGTGTGCTTAGCCTTGAGATGTGTCAGCGGAAATAGGCTTCATTTTGCCTGGAGGGGAGGAAGCGCACATGCATGCCCCCACTCGAGACGAGCACTGACTCCCCTGGGGAGACTCCAGAAGTCCCCCAGAATCCATGTCAGCACTGGAGAGGCATCCTCAGGTTCCGGCACCGACTCCACACAAGATCTTAGGCCCTGGCATCGACGGGAGGGGAAGGCCGAGAGGCCCCGAGCAACTCCCATGGGGACTGGCCTTTCCTGAAGCCACCAGAGCGGGTCCCTGAGGTCCCCGTCGTAAGTCAAGAGCACCTGCCGCAACTCGAGGAAGTACAGGAGGTTCTCCCCTCCAGGCGAGATGAGGCCCATTTCCGCTGAGGCGTCTTGAGGCTAATCACATCTAAGATCTGGAACTTCCAAAGGGTCCCTCACAGCCTTCCTGCAACTCCTGAAGTTGCCCGACATACCCGTCTCCATTCGAGAGGAAGCGCGAGAGTCCTGCCCACAACCAGAGGAGCCCCATTTCCGGCTCCTAGCTCGAGAGGAGGAATCCTTTCCCTGAGTGGGGGGAAATAATTCCCGGCGTTCCTGTCGCTACTCAAGAGGAGGCGCTCTCGACAGGAAAGTCGAGAGGAACCCCCAGTCGTGCCACCATTCCCAGAGTCCCCCAGAAATCTCAGTCCATTCCAGGGAAACCTGTTTTCCCTGCACTGCCTCTACTTTCAAGCCGAGGATCGACTCACACCACGGTGGTACGTGGGACAGCCCTGTGGGAAAGCCTCGAGGGAAAGCCACAGATCCCTTGATCCACGGAAGGCAGCGCTACACTGCAGCTACTGCTCGGAGGAAAGCGCACGTGCATGCCCCCCCCTCGAGACGAGGACTGACTCCTGGGGAGACTCCAAAAGTAACCCAAGATCCATGTCAGCACTCGAGAGGAATCCTCAGGTTCCGGCACCGAGTCCAAACAAGATCTTAGTCCCGGCTTCGACGGGAGAGGAATCCTGAGCGGCCCCCGAGCAACTCGCATGGGACTGGGATTTCCTGAGGCCACAAGAGCGGGTCCCTGATGTCCCGTCGTAAGTCGAGAGCACCTGCCGAAACTCCAGAAAATCCAGGAGGTCTCCCCCCCCAGGCGAGATCAGGCCATTTTCGCTGAGGCCTCTCGAGGCTAATCACAACTAACCTCTGGAACTTCCAAAGGGTCCTTCACACCCTTGCTGCAATTCAAGAAGTTCCCGACATACCGTCTTCACTCGAGAGGAAGTACAGGAGTCCGCCCACATCCAGAGGAGCCCCGTTTCCGCCTCCTAGCTCGAGAGGAGGGATCCTTTCCCTGCGTGCTCGGGAAAGAATTCCCGGCGTTCCGTCGCATCTCAAGAAGCAGGCGCTCTCCACAGGATAGGCGAGAGGAACTCCAAGTTCGTGCCACCATTCCAGAGTCCCCCAGATGTCTCAGTCCATTCCAGGGAAACCTGTTTTCCCTGCACTGCCTCGACTTTCAAGCCGAGGATCGACTCACACCACTGTGGCACGTGGACAGCCATGTAGGAAAGCCTCGTGGAAAAGCCTCATGGGAATGCCTCGAAGGAAAGCCCCTGATCCCTTGATCCACGCGAAGGGAAGCGTGACACTGCTGCTACAGCTCGGGAGGAAAACGCACGTGCATGCCCCTCTCGAGACGTGGACTGACTCCCCTGGGGAGACTCCAGTAGTACCCCAAGATCCATTTCAGCACTGGAGAGGAATGCTCAGGTTCCAGCACCGACTCCACACAAGATCTTCGGCAATG
>NW_017204807.1:0-5517 GCF_001704415.2 Capra hircus
TGCTTCCTCTCGAGTGGAGACGGGAATGTTGGGGAACTTCTTGAGTTGCAGCAAGGGTGTGAAGGACGCTTTGGAAGTTCCAGAGGTAAGGTGTGATTAGCCTCGAGATACCTCAGCGGAAATGGGCCTCATGTCGCCTGGAGGGGAGAACCTCCTGGATTTTCTCGAGTTGCGGCAGGTGCTCTCGACTTACGACTGGGACCTCAGGGACCCGCTCTGGTGGCCTCAGGAAAGGCCAGTCCCCATGCGAGCTGCTCGGGGCCTCTCGGGTTTCCTCTCCGTCGATGCCGGGCCTAAGACCTTGTGTGGAATCGGTGCCGGAACCTGAGGATTCCTCTCCAGTGCTGACATGGATCTTGGGGTACTTCTGGAGTCTCCCCAGGGGAGACAGTCCTCCTCTCGAGTGGGGCATGCACGTGCGCTTTCCTCCCGAGCTGTAGCAGCAGTGTCGCGCTTCCCTTCGCGTGGATCAAGGGATCTGTGGCTTTCCCTCGAGGCTTTCCCACGAGGCTTTCCCACAAGGCTTTCCCACAGGGCTGTCCCACTTGCCACCGTGGTGTGAGTCGATCCTCGTCTTGAAAGTCGACGCTGTGCAGGGAAAACAGTTTTCCCTGTAATGGACTGAGACATCTGGGGGACTCTGGGAATGATGGCACTACCCTGGAGTTCCTCTCGCCTTTCCTGTGGAGAGCGCCTGCTCTTGAGATGCGACGGGAACGCCGGGAATTCTTTTCCGAGCACGCAGGGAAAGGATCCCTCCTCTCGAGCTTGGAGGCGGACACCGGGCTCCTCTGGATGTAGGCGGGACTCTCGTGCTTCCTCTCGAGTGGAGACGGGTATGTCGGGCAACTTCTTGAGTTGCAGCAAGGATGTGAAGGACCCTTTGGAAGTTCCAGAGGTTAGGTGTGATTAGCCTCGAGACGCCTCTGGGGAAATGGGCCTCATCTCGCCTGGAGGGTAGAACCTCCTGGATTTTCTCGAATTGCGGCAGGTGCTCACGACTTACGACGGGGACATCAGGGACCCGCTCTGGTGGCCTCAGGAAAGGCCAGGCTCCATGCGAGTTGCTCGGGGGCCTCTCGGGATTTCCTCTCCCGTCGATGCCGGGGCCTAAGACCTTGTGTGGAGTCGGTGCCGGAACCTGAGCATTCCTCTCCAGTGCTGACATGGATCTTGGGGTACTTTTGGAGTCTCCCCAGGGGAGTCAGTCCTCGTCTCGAGTGGGGGCACGCACGTGCGCTTTCCTCCCGAGCTGTAGCAGCAGTGTCATGCTTCCCTTTGCGTGGATCAAGGGATCAGGGGCTTTCCTCGAGGCTTTCCACGGGCTTTCCCACGAGGCTTTCCCACAGGGCTGCCCCGTGCCACCGTGGTGTGAGTCGATCCTCGGCTTGAAAGTCGAGTCAGTGCACGGAAAACAGGTTTCCCTGCAATTGACTGAGACATCTGGGGGACTCTGGGAATGATGGCACTACCCTGGAGTTCCTCTCGCCTTTCCTGTGGAGAGCGCCTGCTCTTGAGATGCGACGGGAACGCCGGGAATTCTTTTCCGAGCACGCAGGGAAAGGATCCCTCCTCTCGAGCTTGGAGGCGGACACCGGGCTCCTCTGGATGTAGGCGGGACTCTCGTGCTTCCTCTCGAGTGGAGACGGGTATGTCGGGCAACTTCTTGAGTTGCAGCAAGGACCCTTTTTAATTTCCAGAGGTTAGGTGTGATGAGCCTCCAGACACCTCAGAGGAAATGGGCCTCATTCCGCCTTTAGGGGAGACCTCCTGGATTTTACCCAGTTGCGGCAGGTGCTCTCGAGTTACGACGGGTCCTCAGGGACCCGCTCTGGTGGCCTCAGGAAAGGCCAGTCCCCATGCGAGTTACAGGGGCCTTTAGGGATTCCTCTCCCATCGATGCCGGTGCCTAAGACCTTGTGTGGAGTCGGGGCCAGACCCTGAGGATGCCTCTCCAGTGCTGACATGAATCTTTCCGAACTTCTGGAGTCTCACCAGGGGCGTCAGTCCTCATGTCGTGTGGGGGCATGCACCTGCCATTTCCTCACGACCTGCAGCAGCAGTGTCACGCTTGCCGACGTGTGGATCAAGGGATCTGTCGCTTTCCATTGAAGGCTTTCCCACGAGGCTTTCCAACAGGGCTGTCCCACGTGCCACGGTGGTGTGAGTCGATCCTCGGCGTGAACGTCGAGGCAGTGCAGGGAAAACAGTTTCTTCTGGAATGGACTTAGACATCTGGGGGACTCTTGGAATGCTGGCAAGGCCCTGGAGTTCCTCTCGTCTTTCCTGTGGAGAGCGCCTCCTCTTGAGATGCGACGGGAAGGCTGGGAATTCTTTCCCGACGACGAAGGGAAAGGATCCCTCTTCTCGAGCTACGAGGCGGAAACGGGGCTCCTCTGGATGTGGGCGGGACTCTCGTGCTTCCTCTCGAGTGGAGACGGGTATGTCGGGGAACTTCTTGAGTTGCAGCAAGGGTGTGAAGGACCCTTTGGAAGTTCCAGAGGTCAGGTGTGATAAGCCTCGAGTCGCCTCTGCGGAAATGGGCCTCATCTCGCCTGGAGGGGAGAACCTCCTGGATTTTCTCGAGTTGCGGCAGGTGCTCTCGACTTACGACAGGGACCTCAGAGACCCGCTCTTGGTGGCCTCAGGAAAGACCAGTCCTCATGCGAGTTACTCAGGGCCCTCTCGGGTTCCTCTCCCGTCGATGCCAGGGCCTAAGACCTTGTGTGGTGTCGGTGCCGGAACCTGAGGATTCCTTTGCAGTGCTGACAAGGATCTTGGGGTACTTCTCCAGTCTCCCCACGGGAGTCAGTCCTCATCTCGAGTGGGGGCATGCACGTGCGCTTTCCTCCCGAGCTGTAGCAGCAGTGTCACGCTTCCCTTCGCGTGGATCAAGGTATCTGCGGCTTTCCCTCGAGGCTTTCCACGAGTCTTTTCCACGAGGCTTTCCCACGAGACTTTCCCAAAGGGCTGTCCCACGTGCCACCGTGTTGTGTGTCGATCCTAGGCTAGAAAGTTGAGGCAGTGCAGGAGAAACAGGTTTCAATGGAATGGACTGAGACATCTTGGGGCCTCTGGGAATGGGTGCACGAACCTGGAGTTCCTCTCGCCTTTCCTGGGAGAGCGCCTCCTCTTGAGATGAGACGGGAACTCCGGGAATACTTGACCGAGCACTCAGTGAAAGGATCCCTCCTTTCGAGTTAGGAGGCAGTAACGGGGCTCCTGGATGTGGGCGGGACTCTCGGGCTTCCTCTCGAGTGGAGACGGGTATGTGGGGGAGCTTCTTGAGTTGCAGCAAGGGCGTGAAGGACCCTTTGTAAGTTCCATAGGTTAGGTGTGATTAGCCTCGAGACGCCTCAGCGGTAATGGGCCTCATCTCGCTGGAGGGGAGAACCTCCTGGATTTTCTCGAGTTGTGGCAGGTGCCCTCGACTTACGACGGGAACCTCAGGGACCCGCTCTGGTGCCCTCAGGAAAGGCCAGGCCCCATGCGAGTTGCTCGGGGCCTCTCGGGGGCCTCTAGGGTTTCCTCTCCCGTCGATGCTGGGCCTAAAACCTTGTGTGGAGTCAGCGCCGGAACCTGAGAATTCCTCTCCAGTGCTGACATGGATCTTGGGGTACTTCTGGAGTCTCCCCAGGGAGTCAGTCCTCGTCTCGAGTGGGGGCATGCACGTGCACTTTCTTCCCGATCTGTAGCAGCAGTGTTCCACTTGCCTTCCCGTGGATCAAGGGATCTGTGGCTTTCCCTCGAGGCTTTCATGAGGCTTTCCCATAAGGCTTTCCACGAGACTTTCCCACAGGGCTGTCCACGTGCCACCGTGGTGTGAGTCTATCCTTGGCTGGAAAGTCGAGCAGTGCAGGGAAAACAGGTTTCCCTGGAATGGACTGAGACATCTGGGGGACTCTCGGAATGGTGGCAACACCCTGGAGTTCCTCTCGCCTTTCCTGTGGAGAGCGCCTCCTCTTGAGAAGCGACGGGAACGCTGGGTATTCTTTCCGACCAAAATGAAATGATCCCTCCTCTCGAGCTAGGAGGCGGAAACGGGTTTCCTCTGGATGTGAGCGGTACTCTCGTGCTTCCCTCTCAAGTAGAGACGGGTATGTCGGTGAACTTCTTGAGTTGCAGCAAGGGTGTGAATCAACCTTTGGAAGTTACAGAGGTTAGGTGTGATTAGCCTTGAGACACCTCAGCAGAAATGGGCCTCATCTCGCCTCAGGGTAAAACCACCTGGATTTTCTCTAGTTGCGGCAGGTGCTCTCGACTTACGATGGGGACCTCAGGGACCCGCGCTCTGGTGGCCTCAGGAAAGGCCAGTATCCATGCGAGTTGCTCGGGGTCCTCTCGGGACTCCACTCCCGTCGATGCCGGGGCCTTAAGTCCTTGTGTGGAGTCGGTGCTGGAACCTGAGGATTCCTCTCCAGTGCTGACATGGATCTTGGGCTACTTCTGGAGTCTCCCCAGGGGAGTCTTTCGTCGTCTCGAGTGGGGCATGCACGTGCGCTTTCCTCCCGAGCGGAAGCAGCAGATTCACGCTTCCCTTCCCGTGGATCAAGGTATCTGTGGCTATCCCTCGAGGCTTTCCCACGAGGCTTCCAACAGGATTGTAGCACGTGCCACCGTAGTGTGAGTCGTTCCTCGCATGAAAGTCGAGGCAGTGCGGCAAAACAGGTTTCCCTGGAATGGACTGAGACATCTGGGGGTCTCTGGGAATGGTGGCACGACCCTGGAGTTCCTCTCGCCTTTCCTGGGAGAGCGCCTCCTCTTGAGCTGCGACGGAAGCACCGAGAATTTTTTACCGAACACGCAGGGAAAGGATCCCTTCTCTCGAACTAGGAAGTGTAAATGGGGATCCTCTGGATGAGGGCGGGACACTCGTACTTCCTCTCGAGTGGAGACGGGTATGTCGGGGAACTTCTTGAGATGCAGCAAGGGTGTGAAGGACCCTTTGGAATTTCCAGAGGTTAGGTGTGATTAGCCTCGAGACGCCTCAGCGGAAACGGGCCTCATCTCACCTGGAGGGGGAGACCCTCCTGGATTTTCTCGAGTTGCCGCAGGTGCTCTAGGCTTATGACGGGGACCTCAGGGACCCGCTCTGGTATCCTCAGGAAAGGCCAGTCCCCATGCGAGTTGCTCTGGGGCCTCTCGGATTCCTCTCCCGTCGATATCGGGCCTAAGACCTTGTGTGGAGTCAGTGCTGGAACCTGAGGATTCCTCTCCAGTGCTGACATGGATCTTGGGGTACTTCTGGAGTCTCCCCGGGGGTTTATCCTCGTCTCAAGTGGGGGCATGCACGTGCACTTTTCCTCCCGAGCTGTAGCCGAGTGTCACGCTTCCCCTTCTCGTGAAACAAGGAATCTGTGGCTTTCCCTCGAGGCTTTCCCACGAGGCTTACCCACAGGGCTGTTCCACGGGCCACCGTGGTGTGAGTCGATCCTCGGCTTGAAAAGTCGAGGCAGTGCAGGGGAAACAGGTTTCCTGGAATGGACTGAGACATCTGGGTCACTCTGGGTATGGTGG
>NW_017204808.1:0-5517 GCF_001704415.2 Capra hircus
GGGATCAAGGATCGTGCCTTTCCCCACTAGCTTCCCTCAGGGCTGTCCACAGTGCACCACGCGTCGTGTGAGTCGACCTCGCTGAATCGAGGCAGTGCAGGGAAAACAGGTTCCCTGGACGGACTGAGAACATTCGGGGACTCTGGGAATGGTGGCACGACCATGGAGTTCCTCTCCCTTTCCTGTGAGAGCGGCCTCCTCTTGAGATTGCGACGGGAATGCCGTGGAATTCTTTCCCGACGCACGGCAGAGCAAAGGATAAAGATCCCTCCTCTCGAGCAAGAGGCGAAAACGGGGCTCCTCTGAATGTGGGCGGACTCTCGTGCTTCCTCTCGAGTGGAGACGGTATGTCGGGGAACTTCTTGAGTTGCAGCAAGGCGTGTGAAGGGCCCTTTGGAAATTCTTGAGGTTAGGTGTGATTAGCCTCGAGACGCCTCAGCAGAAATGGGCCTCATCTCACCTGGAGGGGAGAACCTCCTGGATTTTCTCGAGTGGCGGCAGGTGCTCTCGACTTACGACAGGGACCTCAGGAACCCGCTCTGGTGGCCTCAGGACAGACCAGTCCCGATGCGAGTTGCTCGGGGGACTCTCTGGATTCCTCTCCCATCGATCCCGGGGCCTAAGAGCTTGTGTGGAGTCGGTGCCTGAACCTGAGGATTCCTCTCCAGGGCGCATGGATCTTGTGGTACTTCTGGAGTCTCCCCAGGGGAGTCAGTCCCACGTCTCGAGTGGGGGCATGCACATGCGCTTTCCTCCCGCAGCTCTAGCAGCAGTGTAACGCTTCCCTTCGCTTGGATCGATGGATCTGTGGCTTTCCTCGAGGCTTTCCCACAGGGCTTCCAACGTGCCACCGTGGTGTGAGTCGATCCTCGGCTTAAAAGTCGAGGCAGTGCAGGGAAAACAGGTTTCCCTGGAATGGATTGAGACATCTGGGGGACTCTGGAATGGTGGCACGACCCTGGAGTTCCTCTCGCCTTTCCTGTGGAGAGCTCCTCCTCTTGAGATGCGACGGAAACGCGGAATTCTTTCCCGACCACGCAGGGGAAGGATCCCTCCTCTCGAGCTAGGAGGCGGAAACGGGGCTCCTCTGGATTGGGGCGGGACTCTCATGCTCCCTCTCGAGTGGAGACGGGTATGTCGGGGGAACTTCTTGAGTTGCAGCAAGGGGTGAAGGACCCTTTGGAAGTTCCAGCGGTTAGGTGTGATTAGCCTCGAGACGCCTCAGCGGAAATGGGCCTCATCTCGCCTGGAGGGGAGAACCTCCTGGATTTTCTCGAGTGCGGCAGGTGCTCTCGACTTACGACGCGGATCAGGGACCCGCTCTGGTGGCCTCAGAAAAGGCCAGTCCCCATGCGAGTTGCTCGGGGGGCTCTCCGGGATTCCTCTCCCCGTCGATGCTGGGGCCTACGACCTTGTGTGGAGTCAGTGTCGGAACCTGAGGATTCCTCTCCAGTGCCGACATGGATCTTGGGGACTTCTGGAGTCTCCCCAGGGGCGTCAGACCTCGGCTCGAGTGGGGCATGCACGTGCGCTTTCCTCCCGAGCTGTAGCAGCAGTGTCCCGCTTCCCTTCCCGTGGATCAAGGAATCTGTGGCTTTCCACGAGGCTTTCCCACGAGGCTTTCCCACTAGGCTTTCCCACAGGGCGTTCCACGTGCCTCCTTGGTGTGAGTCGATCCTCGGCTTGAAAGTCGACGCAGTGCAGGGAATACAGGTTTCCCTGGAATGGACTGAGACAGTTGGGGACTCTGGGAATGGTGGCACGACCCTGGAGTTCCTCTCGCCTTTCCTGTGGAGAGCGCCTCCTCTGGAAATGCGACGGGAAGGCCGGGAATTCTGTCCCGAAGACGCAGTGAAAAGGATCCCTCCTCTCGAGCTAGGAGGCGGAAACGGGGCTCCTCTGGATGTGGGCGGAACTCTCGTGCTTCCTCTCGAGTGGAGACAGGTATGTCGGGGAACTTCTTGAGTTGCAGCAAAGGTGTGAAGGACCCTATGGAAGTTCCAGAGGTTAGGTGTGAATAGCCTCGAGACGCCTCAGCGGAAATGGGCCTCATCTCGCCTGGAGGGGAGAACCTCCTGGATTTTCTGGAGTTGCGGCAGGTGCTCTCGACTTAATATGGGGACCTCAGGGACCCGCTCTGGTGGCCTCAGGAAAGGCCAGTCCCCATGCGAGTTGCTCGGGGGCCTCTCGGGATTCCTCTCCCGTCGATGCCAGCTGCCTAAGATCTTGTGAGGAGTGGGTGCTGGAACCTGAGGATTCCTCTCCAGTGCTAACATGGATATTGGGGTACTTCTGGAGTCTCCCCAGGGGAGTCAGTCCTGGTCTCGAGTGGGGGCATGCAGGTGCGCTTTCCTCCCGAGCTGTAGCAGCAGTGTCACGCTTCCCTTCGCGTGGATGAAGGGATCTGTGGCTTTCCCTCGAGGCTTTCCCACGAGGCTTTCTCATGAGGCTTTCACACAGGGCAGTCCCACGTGCCACCGTGGTGTGAGTCGATCCTCGGCTTGAAAGTCGAGGCAGTGCAGGGAAAACAGGTTTCCCTGGAATGGACTGAGACATCTCGGGGACTCTGGGAATGGTGGCACGACCCTGGAGTTACTCTAGCCTTTCCTGTGGAGAGCGCCTCCTCTTGAGATGCGAGGGGAACGCCGGGAATTCTTTCCCGATCACGAAGTGAAAGGATCCCTCCTCTCGAGCTAGGAGGCGGAAACGGGGCTCCTCTGGATGTGGGCGGGACTCTCGTGCTTCCTCTCGAGTGGAGACGGGTATGTCGGGGATCTTCTTGAGTTGCAGCAAGGGTGTGAAGGACCCTTTGGAAGTTCCAGAAGTTAGTTGTGATTAGCCTCGAGAGGCCTCAGCGCAAATGGCCCTGATCTCGCCTGGAGGTGAGAACCTCCTGGATTTTCTGGAGTTGCGGCAGGTGCTCTCGACTTACGACGGGGACCTCAGGGACCCGCTCTGGTGGCCTCAGGAAAGCCCAGTCCCCATGCGAGTTGCTCGGGGCCGCTGAGGATTCCTCTGCCGTCGATGCCGGGTCCTAAGATCTTGTTTGGACTCGGTGCCAGAACCTGAGGATTCCTCTCGAGTGCTGACATGGATCTTGGGATACTTTTGGAGCCTCCCCAGGGGAGTCAGTCCTCGTCTCGAGTGGGGGCATGAACGTGCGCTTTCCTCCCGAGCAGTAGCTGCAGTGTAGCGCTGCCCTTCCCGTGGATTAAGGGATCTGTGGCTTTCCCTCGAGGCATTCCCACAGGGCTGTCCCACGTACCACCGTGGTGTGAGTCGATCCTCGGCTTGAAAGTAGAGGCAGTGCAGGGAAAACAGGTTTCCCTGGAATGGACTGAGATTTCTGGGGGACTCTGGGAATGGTGGCACGACCCTGGAGTTCCTCTCGCCTTTCCTGTGGAGAGCGCCTCCTCTTGAGATGCGACGGGAACACTGGGAATTCTTTCCCGAACACGCAGGGAAAGCATCCCTCCTCTCGAGCTAGGAGGCGGAATCTGGGCTCCTCTGAATGTGGCCGGGACTTTCGTGCTTCCTCTCGAGTGGAGACGGGTATGTCGGGGAACTTCTTGAGTTGCAGCAAGGGCGTGAAGGATCATTTGGAAGTTCCAGATGTTAGATGTGATTAGCCTCGAGACGCCTCAGCGGAAATGGGCCTCATCTCGCCTGGAGGGTAGAACCTCCTGGATTTTCTCGAGTTGCGGCAGGTGCTCTCGACTTACGACGGGGACCTCAGGGACCCGCTCTGGAGGCCTCAGGAAAGGCCAGTCCCCAGGTGAGTTGCTCGGGGCCCTCTGGGGATTCCTCTCCCGTCGATGCTGGGGCCTAAGACCTTGTGTGGAGTCGGTGCCGGAACCTGAGGATTCCTCTCCAGTGCTGACATGGATCTTGGGGTACTTCTGGAGTCTCCCCAGGGGAGTCAGTCCTCGTCTCGAGTTGGGGCATGCACGTGCGCTTTCCTCCCGAGCTGTAGCAGCAGTGTCGCGCTTCCCTTCCCGTGGATCAAGGAATATGTGGCTTTCCCTCGAGGCTTTCAGAGGAGGCTTTCCCACGAGGCTTCCCACAATGCTGTCCCACGTGCCACGGTCGAGTGATTCGATCCTCGGCTTTAACGTCGAGGCAGTGCAGGGAAAAGAGTTTTCCCTGAAATGGACTGAGACATCTGGCGGACTCTGGGAATGGTGGCACGACCCTGGAGTTCCTCTCGCCTTTCCTGTGCTGAGCGCCTCTTCTTGAGATGCGACAGGAACACGGGGAATTCTTTCCGAACACGAGGGAAAGGATCCCTCCTCTCGAACTAGGAGTTGGAAATGGGGCTCCTCTGGATGTGGGCGGGATTCTCGTGCTTCCTCTCGAGTGGAGACGGGTATGTCGTGGAACTTCTTGAGTTGCAGCAAGGGTGTGAAGGGCTCTTTGGAAATTCGAGAGGTTAGATGTGATTAGCCTCGAGACGCCTCAGTGGAAATGGGCCTCATCTCGCCTGGAGGGGAGAACCTCCTGGATTTTCTCGAGTTGCGGCAGGTGCACTCGACTTACGACGGGGACCTCAGGGACCCGCTGTGGTGGTCTCAGGAAAGGCCAGTCCCCATGCGAGTTGCTCGGGGGCCTCTCGGGATTCCTCTCCCGTCGAAGTCGGGGCCTAAGACCTTGTGTGGAGTGGGTGCCGGAACCTGAGGATTCCTCTCCAGTGCTGACATGGTCTTGGGTACTTCTGAGTCTTCCCAGGGGAGTTAGTCTTCGTCTCCAGTGGGGGCCTGCACGTGCGTTTTCCTCTCGAGCTGTAGCAGTAGTGTCACGCTTCCCTTCGCGTGGTTCAAGGGATCTGTGGCTTTCCCTCGAGGCTATCCCACGAGGCTTTCCCACGAGGCTTTCCCACAGGGCTTTCCTACGTGCCACCGTGGTGTGTTTCGATCCTCGGCTTGAAAGTCGACGCAGTGAAGGGAAAACAGGTTTCCCTGGAATGGACTGAGACATCTGGGGACTCTGGGAATGGTGGCACGACCCTGGAGTTCCTCTCGCCTTTCCTGTGGAGAGCGCCTCCTCTTGAGATGCGACGGGAACACCGGGAATTCTTTCCGACCACGCAGGGAAAGGATCCCTCCTCTCGATCTAGGATCGGAAACGGGGCTCCTCTGGTTGTGGGCCGGACTCTCGTGCTTCCTCTCGATGGAGACGGGTATGTCGGGGGAACTTCTTGAGTTGCAGCAAGGCTATGAGGGACCTTTGGAAGTTCCAGATGTTAGATGTGATTAGCCTCAAGACGCCTCAGCGGAAATGGGCCTCATCTCGCCTGGAGGGAGAACCTCCTGTACTTCCTCGAGTTGCGACAGGTGCTCTCGACTTACATCGGGACCTCAGGGACCCGCTCTGGTGGCCTCAGGAAAGGCCAGTCCCCATGCGAGTTGCCTCGGGGGCTTCTCGGGATTCCTCTCCCGTCGATGCCGGGGCCTGAACCTTGTGTGGAGTCGGTGCCGGAACCTGAGGATTCCCTCTCAGTGCTGACATGGATCTTGGGTA
>NW_017204809.1:0-5517 GCF_001704415.2 Capra hircus
CCTCAAGAAGGATGCATGATTGTTATATAATCCTAAGGAAAGTAGAGGGGAAAAACAGTTTGTCCTTTCCTTCCTCCTTGAGAATTCTAGACCCCTCTCTCCTTGGGACCCTTGAACTTCTTAGAAACCTGCCTTGGCAATGACTCTCTCAGAAACATGATTGAACAGCCGTTTGGAGCTTCCTTGACTTTCCCTGGGAGGGAGGGAGCCCTCCCTGAGCACAGGGCCTCAGGGGCCATGGCCAATGAAAAAATAATCTCCCAGCAAGTGCTTTTCAGCCCTGTGTGACTCTCAGCCCACAGGAGTCTGAGAAAACTCTCTTCCTTGAGGAAGGAAAGGCAGCCCAAGAGTGTGTTTTCAGGCCTGTATCTTGCAGCAAGTGTTTGGCTTGTTAGACAGAAGACCTGCAGGCCTGTTCCAACAGACTCAATTCCAGAATCAGGGCCTTGTGTCTCCCTGCAGTTTCCTGGCCTTGCAAACACATTCCTAAGTGAGAGCAGTCCTGCCCATGGGGAAGCAGGCTGCGGGAGTGTGTCTGAGGGGCCAGGTGTCATGCTGGGGTCACCTGGTCGAGGGCACCTTGCACCTCCAATGGACCCCAGGCAAGGAGTTGCAGGCCACCACCTTGCTTCTGAAATCCCAAAATGGGGGAGCAAAGCTCGCTCTGTCAGAGGGAAGAAAACAGCAACAGGATGGATTTTCAAGCAGTTGCTAGGCTGTACTGCGTTAGGGCTCCAAGGAAGGAAAATGCGAATTTTAGCCCCTACGACTGGTATCCAGGTGGGCTCCCAGGATGATTTCCCCGCAGGATCCAAGAACGTTCCAGACAGACCTGGGGCTCACTAGCTCCCTCCTGCAGAGGAAACATGAGAGAACAGCTGTTTGGAGGTTGCTTTGACTTCCCCTGGGAGGGTAGGATCCCTCCCTGGGTGCAGGGCCTCAGGGGCCATTGCCGCTGAGAAATGCCCTCTAAGCCAGACCTTTGCAGCCTTGTATGACTCAGCACGGAGGAGACTGGAAAAGCTCTCTTCCTTGGAGGAAGGAAAGGCAGCCCCAGAGAGTGTGTTTTCACACCTGTATCTTGCAGCAAGTGTTTGGCGTCTCAGACGTCAGACCTCCAGGCCTGCTCCAACGGCCTCAGTTCCAGAGTCAGGGCCGTGTGTCTCCCTGCATTTTCTGAGCCTTGGGAACACATTCCTAGGTCAGAACAGTCCTGCCCATGGGGAAGGAGGCTGCGGGAGTGTGTCTGAGGGGGTCGAGTGCCATGCTGGGGTCCAATAGACCCCGGTACCTCCAATAGACCCAGGACAACAGCGGTGGGGCTCCCCCTGGCTTCCGAAATGCCAAAGCGAGAAGCAAAGCTAGCTCTATCAGAAGGAAGAAAAGAGCAATCGGATGGATGTTCAGGCTGTTGCTGGGCCGCACCACTTCAGGGTCCCCCCCGAGAGGAACAGGCGCCCTGTGGCCCCTAGGTCCGATATGCAGGTTAACACACGGTGTGTCCCCATAGGAGCCAAGAATTTTCCTGACAGACCTAGGCCTCACTAGAGCTCTCCTACAGGGCAAAAGGGTAGAACAGACTGTGGATGTGACTCTGCCTTTCCCAGCGAGCATGGGGCCCTCCCTATGGCCCCGGGCTCCAGGGAAAAATTGTCCCTGAAAAATGACCTCCAAGAAGCGCTTTTCCAGCAGGCTGTGATGCAGAGTTCACAGGATGCGGGGAAAGTGATCGTCCTACAGGGAAGAAGAGGCAGCCACCCAGTGTGTGTTTGCAAGCCTGTATTTGGAAGAAACTGGTTAGCTCCTTCAAGGGGAGACCTCCAGGTCTGCTCAGAGGACCGAAATTCCAGAGGCAGCACCATGCATCTCCCCTGTCCTTTCTGAGCCTTGGAAAGACATTCCTAGCTTATAGCGGTATTGCTCATGAAGAAGCAGGATGCAGGAATGTGTCAGACATGACTGGGTGCCTTCCTGGGTTCAGCTCCGTGAGGGGCCTTTCCACTCAAATTAGGTCCCATGCCTCCTTGGGGAGGAAGTGGGGCCCGCTTGCCTCCAAATTGCCAAAGGCTGGAACAAAGCTAGTTCTATCAGAGGTAAGAAAAGAGCAATTGGATGGATGTGGAAGCTGTTGCTGGGCCGCACTGCTTCAGGCCCCCCCACCCTCCGCCCCCCGAGAGAAACAGGCGCCCTGTGGCCCCTAGGTCCTGGATGCAGTTTCACACATAGAATGTGTCCCCATAGGAGCCAAGAATTTTCCTGACAGACCTAGGCTCACTAGAGCTCTCCTACAGAGCAAAGGGGATGGGACAGATGTGTGGCTGTGGCTCTGCCTTTCCCTGGAGTGTGGAGCCGCTCCCTATGGCCCCGGGCTCCAGGGGAAATTGCCCCTGAATAATGACCTCCAAGAAGCGCTTTTCCAACTGGCTGAGACGTGGAGTTCTCAGGATGCAGGGAAAGCGAGTGTCCTTCGGGGGAAGCAAAGGCAGTCACCTGTTATCATGACTTACTAGAATAGTAGGTACCTTCTCCGGTTGGGCAGAGGCCTTCCCTACCTGATCTGAAAAAGAAAATGAAGTAGCTCGCTGATTTGAGAAATAATTCCCAGACTTGGGTTTCCAACCAGTATAGAATCCGACAATGGCCCTGTCTTTGTAGCCACGTTAATTAACAGGTATGTGAAGCTCTAAATATCAGTGGAAATTACATACAGCATATAGCCTCAGGGGAAATGGGCCTCATCTCGCCTGGAGGGAGAACCTCCTGGATTTTACCCAGTTGCGGCAGGTGCTCTCGAGTTACGATGCGGACCTCAGGGACCCGCCTCTGGTGGCCTCAGGAAAGGCCAGTCCCCATGCGAGTTACCAGGGGCCTCTAGGGATTCCTCACCCATCGATGCCGTTGCCTAAGACCTTGTGTGGAGTCGGGGCCAGACCCTGAGGATGCCTCTCCAGTGCTGACATGAGTCTTTCCATACTTCTGGAGTCTTGCCACGGGATTCAGGCCTCATCTCATGTGGGGCATGCACCTGCCAATTCCTCACGAGCTGTAGCAGCAGTGTCACGCTTTCTGACGTGTGGATCAAGGGATCTGTCGCTTTCAATTGAGGCTTTCACACGAGGCTTTCCAACAGGGCTGTCCCACGTGCCACGGTGGTGTGAGTCGATCCTCGGCGTGAAATTCGAGGCAGTGCAGGGAAAACAGGTTCTTCTGGAATGGACTTAGACATCTGGGGACTCTTGGAATGCTGGCAAGACCCTGGAGTCCCTCTCGCCTTTCCTGTGGAGATCTCCTCCTCTTGAGATGCGACGGGAACACGGGGAATTCTTTCCCACCCACGCAGGGAAAGAATCCCTCCTCTTAAGCTAGGAGGCGGAAACGGGGCTCCTCTGGATGTGGCGGGACTGTTGTGCTTCCTCTCGAGTGGAGACGGGTATGTCGGGGAACTTCTTGAGTTGTAGCAAGGGTGTGAAGACCCTTTGGAAGTTCCAGAGGTTAGTGTGATTAGCCTCGAGACGCCTCAGCGGAAATGGGCCTCATCTCGCCTGAGGGCAGAACCTCCTGGATTTTCTCCAGTTACAGCAGGTGCTCTCGACATACGACGGGACCTCAGGGACCGGGTGTGGTGGCCTCAGGAAAGGCCAGTCCCATACAAGTTGCTCGGTGGCCTCTCGGATTCCTCTCCCGTCGATACCGGGGCCTAAGACCTTGTTGTAGTCGGTGCCGGAACCTGAGGATTCCTCTCCAGGGATGACATGGATCTTGGGGAATTTCTGGAGTCTCCCCAGGGGAGTCAGTCCTCGTCTTGAGTGGGGCATGCAGGTGCGCTTTCCTCCCAAGCTGTAGCAGCAGTGTCACGCTTCCCTTCGCGTGGATCAAGGGATCTGTGGCTTTCCCTCGAGGCTTTCCCACGAGGCTTACCCACAGGGCTGTCTCACGTGCCACCGTGGTGTGAGTCGATCCTCGGCTTGAAAGTCGAGGCAGTGCAGGGAAAACAGTTTTCCCTAGAATGGACTGAGACATCTGGGTGACTCTGCTAATTGTGGCACGACCCTGGAGTCCCTCTCGCCTTTTCCTGTGGAGAGCACCTCCACTTGAGATGCGACGGAACGCGGGAAATTCTTTCCCGACCACGTAGGGAAAAGGATCCCTCCTCTCGAACTAGGAGGCGGAAACGGGGCTCCTCTGGATGTGGGGCGGACTCTCGTGCTTCCTCTCGAGTGGAGACGGGTATGTCGGAGAACTTCTTGAGTTGCAACAAGGGTGTGAAGGACCCTTTGGAAGTTCCAGAGGTGAGGTGTGATTAGCCTCGAGATGCCTCAGCGGAAATGGGCCTCATCTCGCCTGGAGGGGAGAACCTCCTGGATTTTCTCAAGTTGCGGCAGGTGCTCTCGACTTATGACGGGGACCTCAGGGGACCCGCTCTGGTGGCCTCAGGAAAGGCCAGTCCCCATACGAGTTTCTCGGTGCCTCTCGGAATTCCTCTCCCGACGATACCGGGGCCTAAGATCTTGTTTGGAGTGGATGCTGGAACCTGAGGATTCCTCTCCAGTGCTGACATGGATCTTGGGGTTCTTCTGGAGTCTCCCCAGGGGAGTCAGTCCTCGTCTCGAGTGGGGGCATGCACGTGCGCTTTCCTCCCGAGCTGTAGCAGCAGTGTCACGCTTCCCTTCGTGTGGATCAAGGGATCTGTGGCTTTCCCTCGAGGCTTTCCCACGAGGCTTTCCCACAGGGCTGTCCCACGTGCCACCGTGATGTGAGTCGATCCTCGGCTTGAAAGGCGAGGCAGTGCAGGGAAAACAGGTTTCCCTGGAATGGACTGAGACATCTGGGTACTCAGGGAATGGTGGCACGACTCTGGAGTTCCTCTCGCCTTTAGTGAGATGAGCACCTCCTCTTGAGATGCGTCGAGAACGCCGGGAATTCTTTCCTGACCACGCAGGAAAGGATCCCTCCTTCTCGAGAAGCAGCGAAACGGGTCTCCTCTGGATGTGGGCTGAATCTCGTGCTTCCTCTCGGTGTCAACGGGTATGTCAGGGAACTTCTTGAGTTGCAGCAATGGTGTGAAGGACCCTTTGGAATTTCCAGAGGTTAGGTGTAATTAGCCTCGAGACGCCTCTGGAAATGGGACTCATCTCGCCTGGAGGGAGAACCTCCTCTATTTTCTCGAGTTGAGGCCAATGCTCTCTACTTACGACGGGGACCTAACGGACCCGCTCTGGTGGCCTCAGGAAAGGCCAGTCCCCATGCGACTTGCTCGGGGGCCTCTTTGGATTCCTCTCCGACGATTCCGGGGCCTAAGACCTTGTGTGGAGTCGGTGCCGGAACCTGAAGATTCCTCTCCAGTGCCGACATGGATCTTGGGGGTACTTCTGGAGTCTCCCCAGGGGAGTCAGTCCTCGTCTCGTGTGGGGCATGCACGCGTTTCCTCCCGAGCTGTAGCAGCAGTGTCACGCTTCCCTTCGCGTGGATCAAGGGAACTGTGGCTTTCGCTCAAGCCTTTTCCCACAAGACTTTCCC
>NW_017204810.1:0-5516 GCF_001704415.2 Capra hircus
CCCAGTCAAGAGGAAAGCCCTGCTTGCACGGAGCTAAGTGCGCCTCCAGTACGGCAGAGCTCTAGCTCTGCTCAGAGCCCCGATCTGGCAGAGTTTCTGGCGCGAGCTGCTCGGCCGGGGGCTCGCCTTGCCCAGACTTGCCTTGCTTTTAGGCTCCCTCCCCAGGAAGGAGCTGTCTGAGCGAGCCTGGGAGACGCCACTGGTGCCTTCCTTGCCTCAGCTCCAATCCTGCCTTGCCTTTGCACATAGGTGCCAGGCATCGGGGAGGGCTTAGGGGGTGGTGGGTTGCACACTGCCAAGGGCTTCAGCAGTGAGAGCTCTGTCAGAGGAAGGGAAGGGCAACTGCAGGGCTCCTCCAGCGGTTTCTAGGCCGCCTAGAATCAGCGCCGCACCGAGAGCACCAGGCTCCCAGGGCCCCTGGCTGGGTTTTCAGCCCGCACACACGGAGGCTGATTCCTTGGGTGCCCAGAAAGTGTATGACAGACGTAGGTTCCCTAGCACTCTCCTCCCAGCAGAGACATGTGCAGGTGTTGGGGCCTGATCCTGCGTGTCTGGGTTCCTGCCCACAGCCCCAACTCAGGGGAAGCAGCCCCTGAGGCAAGACCTGCTGGGAGGAGCCCTGCGCCCCGCCTGATAGGCGCGAGTGCACAGCCAGCAGGGAAGCGAGCCTCCTCGGGGAAGAGGAGGCAGCCCAGCCCCGTCAAGTTGAAAGCCCTGCTTGCACGGAGCTAAGTGCGCCTCCAGTACGGCAGAGCTCTAGCTCTGCTCAGAGCCCCGATCTGGCAGAGTTCCTGCGCGCGAGGCTGCTCTGCCGGGGGCTAGCCTTGCCCAGACTTGCCTTGCTTTAGGCTGCCTCTCCAGGAAGGAGCAGGCAGCAGGAGCCTGGGAGTCGCCACTGGCGCCTTTCTTGCCTCAGCTCCAATCCTGCCTTGCCTTTGCACTTAGGTCCCAGTCCTCCTTAAGGAGAGCTTAGGGGCTGGTGGGTTGCACACTGCCAAGGGCTCCAGCAGTGAGAATTCTGTCAGAGGGAAGGGAAGGGCAACTGCAGGGCTCCTCCAGCGGTTGCTTGGCCGCCCAGATTCAGCGCCACACGGAGAGCACCAGGCTCCCAGGCCCCTGGCTGGGGTTTTCAGCCCCGCACACACGGAGGCTGATTCCTTGGGTGCCCAGAAAGTGTATGACAGACGTAGGTTCCCTAGCACTCTCCTCCCCAGCAGAGACATGTGCAGGTGTTTGGGGCCTGATCCTGCGTGTCTGGGTTCCTGCCCACAGCCCCAACTCAGGGGAAGCAGCCCCTGAGGCAAGACCTGCTGGAGGAGCCTGCGCCCCCGCCTGATAGGCGAGTGCACAGCAGCAGGGAAGCGAGCCTCCTCGGGGGAAGAGGAGGCAGCAAGTCCCCGTCAAGCTGAAATCCCTGCTTCCACGAAGCTAAGTGCGACTCCAGTACGGCAGATCTCTAGCTCTGTTCAGAGGCCCGATCTGGCAGAGTTCCTGGCACCAAGATGCTCTGCCATAGGCGAGCCTTGCGCAGACTTGCCTTGCTTTAAGGCTCCCTCCCAGGAAGGAGCAGGCTGTGTGAGGCTCGGAAACGCCACTGGCGCCTTCCTGGCTTCAGCTCTACCCCTGCCTTGCCTTTGCACTTAGGTCCCAAGCGTCCTTGAGGAGGGCTTAGGGGCTGGTGGGTTGCACACTGCCAAGGGCTCCAGCAGTGAAAGCTCTGTCAGAGGGAAGCGAAGGGCAACAGCAGGGCTCCTTCAGCGGTTCCTTGGCCGCCCAGACAAAGCTCCGCACGGAGAGCACCAGGTTCCAAGGGCCCCTGGCTGGGTTTGCATCCCCACACTCCCAGAGGCTGACTCCGTGTGGGTGCCTAGAAAGTGTGTGAGAGACGTAGGTTCCCTAGCACTCTCCTCCCCAGCAGAGACATGTGCAGGTGGTTGGGGCCTTATCCTGCGTGTCTGGTTCCGCCCACAGCCTCAACTCAGGGGAAGCAGCCCCTGAGGCAAGACCTGCTGGAGGAGCCCTGCGCGCCCGCCTGATAGGCGAGAGCACAGCCAGCAGTGTAGCGAGCCTCCTCGGGAGAAGAGGAGGCAGCCGAGCCCAGTCAAGAGGAAAAGCCCTGCTTGCACGGAGCTAAGTGGCCTCCAGTACGGCAGAGCTCTAGCTCTGCTCAGAGCCCCGATCTGGCAGAGTTTCTGGCGCGAGGCTGCTCGGCCGGGGCTCGCCTTGCCCAGACTTGCCTTGCTTTTAGGCTCCCTCCCCAGGAAGGAGCTGTCTGAGCGAGCCTGGGAGACGCCACTGGTGCCTTCCTTGCCTCAGCTCCAATCCTGCCTTGCCTTTGCACATAGTGCCAGGCGTCGTTGGGGAGGGCTTAGGGGTGTGTGGGTTGCACACTGCCAAGGGCTTCAGCAGTGAGAGCTCTGTCAGAGGGAAGGGAAGGGCAACTGCAGGGCTCCTCCAGCGGTTTCTAGGCCGCCTAGAATCAGCGCCGCACCGAGAGCACCAGGCTCCCAGGGCCCCTGGCTGGGGTTTTCAGCCCCGCACACACGGAGGCTGATTCCTTGGGTGCCCAGAAAGTGTATGACAGACGTAGGTTCCCTAGCACTCTCCTCCCCAGCAGAGACATGTGCAGGTGTTTGGGGCCTGATCCTGCGTGTCTGGGTTCCTGCCCACAGCCCCAACTCAGGGGAAGCAGCCCCTGAGGCAAGACCTGCTGGAGGAGCCCTGCGCCCCCGCCTGATAGGCGAGTGCACAGCCAGCAGGGAAGCGAGCCTCCTCGGGGGAAGAGGAGGCAGCCAGCCCCGTCAAGTTGAAAGCCCTGCTTGCACGGAGCTAAGTGCGCCTCCAGTACGGCAGAGCTCTAGCTCTGCTCAGAGCCCCGATCTGGCAGAGTTCCTGGCGCGAGGCTGCTCTGCCGGGGGCTAGCCTTGCCCAGACTTGCCTTGCTTTTAGGCTGCCTCTCCAGGAAGGAGCAGGCAGCAGGAGCCTGGGAGTCGCCACTGGCGCCTTTCTTGCCTCAGCTCCAATCCTGCCTTGCCTTTGCACTTAGGTCCCAGTCCTCCTTAAGGAGAGCTTAGGGGCTGGTGGGTTGCACACTGCCAAGGGCTCCAGCAGTGAGAATTCTGTCAGAGGGAAGGGAAGGGCAACTGCAGGGCTCCTCCAGCGGTTGCTTGGCCGCCCAGATTCAGCGCCACACGGAGAGCACCAGGCTCCCAGGGCCCCTGGCTGGGGTTTTCAGCCCCGCACACACGGAGGCTGATTCCTTGGGTGCCCAGAAAGTGTATGACAGACGTAGGTTCCCTAGCACTCTCCTCCCCAGCAGAGACATGTGCAGGTGTTTGGGGCCTGATCCTGCGTGTCTGGGTTCCTGCCCACAGCCCCAACTCAGGGGAAGCAGCCCCTGAGGCAAGACCTGCTGGAGGAGCCCTGCGCCCCGCCCTGATAGGCGAGTGCACAGCCAGCAGGAAGCGAGCCTCCTCGGGGGAAGAGGAGGCAGCAAGTCCCCGTCAAGCTGAAATCCCTGCTTACACGAAGCTAAGTGCGACTCCAGTACGGCAGATCTCTAGCTCTGTTCAGAGGCCCGATCTGGCAGAGTTCCTGGCACCAAGATGCTCTGCCATAGGCGAGCCTTGCGCAGACTTGCCTTGCTTTAAGGCTCCCTCCCCAGGAAGGAGCAGGCTGTGTGAGGCTCGGAAACGCCACTGGCGCCTTCCTGGCTTCAGCTCTACCCCTGCCTTGCCTTTGCACTTAGGTCCCAAGCGTCCTTGAGGAGGGCTTAGGGGCTGGTGGGTTGCACACTGCCAAGGGCTCCAGCAGTGAAAGCTCTGTCAGAGGGAAGCGAAGGGCAACAGCAGGGCTCCTTCAGCGGTTCCTTGGCCGCCAGACAAAGCTCCGCACGGAGAGCACCAGGTTCCAAGGGCCCCTGGCTGGGTTTTGCATCCCCACACTCCCAGAGGCTGACTCCGTGGGTGCCTAGAAAGTGTGTGAGAGACGTAGGTTCCCTAGCACTCTCCTCCCCAGCAGAGACATGTGCAGGTGGTTGGGGCCTTATCCTGCGTGTCTGGGTTCCCGCCCACAGCCTCAACTCAGGGGAAGCAGCCCCTGAGGCAAGACCTGCTGGAGGAGCCCTGCGCGCCCGCCTGATAGGCGAGAGCACAGCCAGCAGTGTAGCGAGCCTCCTCGGGAGAAGAGGAGGCAGCCGAGCCCAGTCAAGAGGAAAGCCCTGCTTGCACGGAGCTAAGTGGGCCTCCAGTACGGCAGAGCTCTAGCTCTGCTCAGAGCCCCGATCTGGCAGAGTTTCTGGCGCGAGGCTGCTCGGCCGGGGGCTCGCCTTGCCCAGACTTGCCTTGCTTTTAGGCTCCCTCCCCAGGAAGGAGCTGTCTGAGCGAGCCTGGGAGACGCCACTGGTGCCTTCCTTGCCTCAGCTCCAATCCTGCCTTGCCTTTGCACATAGGTGCCAGGCGTGGTTGGGGAGGGCTTAGGGGGTGTGGGTTGCACACTGCCAAGGGCTTCAGCAGTGAGAGCTCTGTCAGAGGGAAGGGAAGGGCAACTGCAGGGCTCCTCCAGCGGTTTCTAGGCCGCTAGAATCAGCGCCGCACCGAGAGCACCAGGCTCCCAGGGCCCCTGGCTGGGGTTTTCAGCCCCGCACACACGGAGGCTGATTCCTTGGGTGCCCAGAAAGTGTATGACAGACGTAGGTTCCCTAGCACTCTCCTCCCCAGCAGAGACATGTGCAGGTGTTTGGGGCCTGATCCTGCGTGTCTGGGTTCCTGCCCACAGCCCCAACTCAGGGGAAGCAGCCCCTGAGGCAAGACCTGCTGGAGGAGCCCTGCGCCCCGCCTGATAGGCGAGTGCACAGCCAGCAGGGAAGCGAGCCTCCTCGGGGAAGAGGAGGCAGCCCAGCCCCGTCAAGTTGAAAGCCCTGCTTGCACGGAGCTAAGTGCGCCTCCAGTACGGCAGAGCTCTAGCTCTGCTCAGAGCCCCGATCTGGCAGAGTTCCTGGCGCGAGGCTGCTCTGCCGGGGGCTAGCCTTGCCCAGACTTGCCTTGCTTTTAGGCTGCCTCTCCAGGAAGGAGCAGGCAGCAGGAGCCTGGAGTCGCCACTGGCGCCTTTCTTGCCTCAGCTCCAATCCTGCCTTGCCTTTGCACTTAGGTCCCAGTCCTCCTTAAGGAGAGCTTAGGGGCTGGTGGGTTGCACACTGCCAAGGGCTCCAGCAGTGAGAATTCTGTCAGAGGGAAGGGAAGGGCAACTGCAGGGCTCCTCCAGCGGTTGCTTGGCCGCCCAGATTCAGCGCCACACGGAGAGCACCAGGCTCCCAGGCCCCTGGCTGGGGTTTTCAGCCCCGCACACACGGAGGCTGATTCCTTGGGTGCCCAGAAAGTGTATGACAGACGTAGGTTCCCTAGCACTCTCCTCCCCAGCAGAGACATGTGCAGGTGTTTGGGGCCTGATCCTGCGTGTCTGGGTTCCTGCCCACAGCCCCAACTCAGGGGAAGCAGCCCTGAGGCAAGACCTGTGGA
>NW_017204811.1:0-5516 GCF_001704415.2 Capra hircus
CTCGTGGGAAAGCCTCGTGTGAAAGCCTGGCGGGAAAGCCCCTGAGGGAAAGCCTGATCCTTGATCCACCCGAAGGGAAGCGCGACACTGCTGCTAGAGCTCGGAAGGAAAGCGCACGTGCATGCCCCCACTCGAGAGAGGTCTGACTGCCTGGGAGACGCCAGAAGTCCCCCAAGATCCATGTCAGCACTGGAGAGGAATCCTCAGGTTCCAGCACCGACTCCACACAAGATCTTAGGCCCCGGCATCGACGGGAGAGGAATCCCGAGAGGACCCAGAGCAACTCGCATGGGGACTGGCCTTTCCTGAGGCCACCACAGCGGGTCCCTGAGGTCCCCGTCGTAAGTCGAGAGCACCTGCCGCAACTCGAGAAAATCCAGGAGGTTCTCCCCTCCAGGCGAGCTGAGTCCCATTTCCGCTGAGGCGTCTCGAGGCTAATCACACCTAACCTCTGGAACTTTCAAAAGGTCCTTCACACCCTTGCTGCAACTCAAGAAGTTCCACGACATACCCGTCTCCACTCGAGAGGAAGCACGAGAGTCCCGCCCACATCCAGAGGAGCCCGTTTCCGCCCTCTAGATCGAGGGAGGGATCCTTTCCCTTCGTGGACGTGAAAGAAATTCCCGGCGTTCCCATCGCATCTCAAGAGGAGGCGCTCTCCACAGGAAAAGCAACAGGAATTCCAGGGTCGTGCCACCATTCCCAGAGTCCCCCAGATGTCTCAGTCCATTCCAGGGAAACCTGTTTTTCCTACACTTCCTCGACTTTCAACCCGAGGATCGACTCACACCACGGTGGAACGTGGGACAGCCCTGTGTGAAATCCTGGTGGGAAAGCCAAGAGGGAAAGCCACAGATCCCTTGATCCACGCGAAGGGAAGCGTGACACTGCTGCTACACCTCGGGAGGAAAGCGCACGTGAATGCCCCAACTCGTGACGAGGACTGACTCCCCTGGGGGAGACTCCAGAAGTATCCCAAGATCCATGTCAGCACTGAAGAGGAATCCTCAGGTTCTGCCACCCACTCCACACAAGATCTTAGGCCCCGGCATCGTCGGAGAGGAATCCCGAGCGGCCCCCATGCAACTCGCATGGGGACTGGCCTTTCCTGAGGCCACCAGAGCGGGTCCCTGAGGTCCCCGGCGTAAGTCGAGAGCACCTGCCACAACTCGAGAAAATCCAGGAGGTTCTCCCCTCCAGGCGAGATGAGGCCCATTTCCGCTGAGGCGTCTCAAGGCAAATCACACCTAACCTCTGGAACTTCCAAAGGTTACTTCACACCCTTGCTGCAACACAAGAATTTCCCTGACATACCCGTCTCCAGTCGAGAGGAAGCACGAGAGTCCCGCCCACATCCAGAGGAGACCCGTTTCCCCCTCCTAGATCGAGAGGAGGGAACCTTCCCCTGCGTGGTCAGGAAAGAATTCCGGGCTTCCGTCGATCTCAAGCGGAGGCGCTCTCCACAGGAAAGGCGAGAGGAACTCCAGGTCTTGCCAGCATTCCCAGAGTACCCCAGATGTCTCAGTCCATTTCAGGGAAACCTGTTTTCCCTGCACTGCCTCGACTTTCAAGCCGAGGATCGACTCACACCACGGTGGCACGTGGGACAGCCCTGTGGGAAGGCCTCGTGGGAAAGCCTCGTGGGAAAGCCTCGGGAAAGCCTGCGGGAAAGCCCCTGATCCCTTGATCTACCCGAAGGGAAGCGCGACACTGCTGCTAGAGCTCGGAAGGAAAGCGCACGTGCATGCCCCCACTCGAGTAGAGGTCTGACTGCACTGGGAGACGCCAGAAGTCCCCCAAGATCCATGTCAGCACTGGAGAGGAATCCTCAGGTTCCGCCACCGACTCCACACAAGGTCTTAGGCCCCGTCATGACGGAGAGGAATCCCGAGAGGCCCCGAGTAACTCGCATGGGGACTGGCCTTTCCTGAGGCCAGCAGAGCGGGTCCCTGAGGTCCCCGTCGTAAGTCGAGAGCACCTGCCGCAACTCGATAAAATCCAGGAGGTTCTCCCCTCCAGGCGAGATGAGGCCCGTTTCCGTTGAGGCGTTTCGAGGCAAATCACACCTAACCTCTGGAACTTCCAAAGGGTCCTTCACACCCTTTCTGCAACTCAAGAAGTTCCCCGACATACCCGTCTCTAATTGAGTGGAAGCACGAGAGTTCCGCCCACATCCAAAGGAGCCCGGTTTCGGCCTCCTAGATCGAGTGGAGTGATACTTCCCCTGCGTGTTCGGGAACGAATCCCGGCGTTCCCGTCGCATCTCAAGAGGAGCCGCTCTCCACAGGAAAGGCGAGAGGAACTTCAGGGTCGTGCCAGCATTCCCAGAGTCCCCCAGATGTCTCAGTCCATTCCAGGGAAGCCTGTTTTCCCTTCACTGCCTCGACTTTCAAGCCGAGGATCGACTCACACCACGGTGGAACGTGGGACAGCCCTGTGGGAAGGCCTCATGGGAAAGCCTCGAGGGAAAGCCACAGATCCCTTGATCCACGCGGAAGGAAGCGTGACAGTGCTGCTACAGCTCGGGAGAAAACACGTGCATGCCCCATTCGAGACGAGGACTGACTCCCCTTGGGAGACTCCAGAAGTACCCCAAGATCCATGTCAGCACTGGAGAGGAATCCTCTAGTTCCGGCACCTACTCCACACAAGCTCTTAGGCCCCGGCACCGACGGGAGAGGAATCCCTAGAGGCCCCGGAGCAACTCGCATGGGGACTGGCCTTTCCTGAGGCCAGCAGAGTGGGTCCCTGTGGTCCCCGTCCTAGGTCTAGAGCACCTGCTGACACTCGAGAAAATCCAGGAGGTTCCCCCATCCAGGCGAGATGAGGCCCATTTCCGCTGAGGCGTTTCGAGGCTAATCACACCTAACCTCTGGAACTTCCAAAGGGTCCTTCACGCCCTTGCTGCAACTCAAGAAGTTCCCCGACAAACCCGTCTTGACTCGAGAGGAAGCACGAGAGTTCCGCCCACATCCAGAGGAGCCCCGTTTCCGCCTCCTAGCTCGAGTGAGGGATCCTTTCCCTGTGTGGTCGGGAAAGAATTCCCGCGTTCCCGTCGCATCTCAAGTGGAGGCCTCTCCACAGGAAAGTCGAGAGGATCTCCATGGTCGTGCCACATTCCCAGAGTCCCCCAGATGTCTCAGTCCATTCCAGGGAAACCTGTTTTCCCTGCACTGCCTCGACTTTCAAACCGAGGATCGACTCACACCACGTGGCTCGTGGGAGAGCCCTGTGGGAAAGATTCGTGGGAAAGCCTCATGGGAAAGCCTCGAGGGAAAGCCACAGATCCCTTGATCCACGCGAAATGAAGCGTGACACTGCTGCTACAGCTCGGAGGAAAGCGCACGAGCATGCCCCACTCGGACGAGGACGGACTCCCGCGGGAGACTCCAGAAGTACCCCAAGATCCATGTCAGCACTGGAGAGGAATCCTCAGGTTCCGGCACCGACTCCACACAAGGTCTGAGGCCCCGGCATCGACGGGAGAGGAATCCCGAGAGGCCCCGAGCAACTTTCAAGGGGACTGGCCTTTCCTGAGGCCACCAGAGCGGGTCCCTGAGGTCCCCGTCGTAAGTCGAGAGCACCTGCCGCAACTCGAGAACATCCAGGAGGTTCTCCCCTCCAGACGAGAAGAAGCCCGTTTCCGCTGAGGCGTTTCGAGGCAAATCACACCTAACCTCTTGAACTTCCAAAGGGTCCTTCACACCCTTACTGCAACTCAAGAAGTTCCCCGACATACCCGTCTCCACTCGAGAGGAAGCACGAGAGTCCCGCCCACATCCAGAGGAGCCCCGTTTCGGCCTGCTAGCTCGAGAGAGGGATCCATTCCCTGCGTGGTCGGGAAAGAATTCCCGACGTTCCCGTCGCATCTCAAGTGGAGGCGCTCTCCACAGGAAAGGCGAAAGGAACTCCAGAGTCGTGCAACCATTCCCAGAGTCCCCCAGATGTCTCAGTCCATTCTAGGGAAACCTGTTTTCCCTGCACTGCCTCGACTTTCAAGCGAGGATCGACTCACACCACGGTGGCACGTGGGACGGCCCTGGGAAAGCCTCGGGAAAGCCTCGTGGGAAAGCCTCGAGGGAAAGCCACAGATCCCTTTATCCACGCGAAGGGAAGCGTGACAATGCTGCTACAGCTCGGGAGGAAAGCCCGCGTGCATGCCCCCATTCGAGACGAGGACTGACTCCCCTGGGGAGACTCCAGAAGTACCCCAAGATCCATGTCAGCACTGGAGAGGAATCCTCTGGTTCCGGAACCTACTCCACACACAAGGTCTTAGGCCCGGCATCGACGGAGAGGAATCCCTAGAGGCCCCCGAGCAACTCGCATGGGGAGTGGCCTTTCCTGAGGCCAGCAGAGCGGGTCCCTGTGGTCCCCGTCCTAGGTCGAGAGCACCTGCTGACACTCGAGAAAATCCAGGAGGTTCCCCCCATCCAGGCGAGATGAGGCCCATTTCCGCTGAGGTGTCTCGAGGCTAATCACACCTAACCTCTGAAACTTCCAAAGGGTCCTTCACACCCTTACTGCAACTCAAGTAGTTCCCCGACATACCTGTCTCCATTCGAGAGGAAGCACGACAGTCCCGCCCACATCCAGCCAGCCCAGTGTCTGCCTCATAGCTCGAGAGGAGGGATCCTTTCCCTGCGTGGTCGGGAAAGAATTCCCGGCGTTCCCATAGCATGTCAAGAAGAGGCGCTCTCCACAGGAAAGGCGAGAGGAACTCCAGGGTCGTGCCACCATTCCCAGAGACCCCCACATGTCTCAGTCCATTCCAGGGAAACCTGTTCTCCCTGCAATTCCTCGACTTTCAAGCCCAGGATCGACTCACACCATGGTGGCACGTGGGACAGCCATTTGGGAAATCCTCGTGGAAAGCCTTGTGGGAAAGCCTCGAGGGAAAGCCACAGATCCCTTGATCCACGCGAATAGAAGTGTGACATTGCTGCTACAGCTCGGGACAAAAGCGCTCATGCATGCCCCACTCGAGACGAGGACTGACTCCCTTGGGAGACTCCAGAAGTACCCCAAGATCCATGTCAGCAATGGAGAGGAATCCTAAGGTTCCGGCACCGACTCCACACAAGGTCTTAGGCCCCGGCATCGACGGAGAGGAATCCCTAGAGGACCCCGAGCAACTCGCATGGGAGTGGCCTTTCCTGAGGCCACCAGAGCGGGTCCTGAGGTCGCCGTCGTAAGTCGAGAGCACCTGCCGCAACTCGAGAAAATCCAGGAGGTTCTCCCGTCCAGGCGAGATGAGGCCATTCCCGCTGAGGCGTCTCGAGGCTAATCACACCTAATCTCTGGAACTTCCAAAGGGTCCTTCACACCCTTGCTGCAACTCAAGAAGTTCAGCGACATACCCGTCTCCACTCGAGAGGAAGCACGAGAGTCCCGCCCACATCCAGAGGAGCCCCGTTTCCGCCTCCTAGCTCGAGAGGAGGGATCCTTTCCCTGCGTGGTTTGGAAAGAATTCCCGGCGTCCCGACACATCTCAAGTGGAGGTGCTCTCCAGAGGA
>NW_017204812.1:0-18618 GCF_001704415.2 Capra hircus
AAGTGCACTTAATATTCAATGGAAAAATACCATTGTTTTTTGCCCTTTAAAATTTTTAGCATAATGATAAAAACTCACTTGTTTTTTATAAGTATAGAAAGGAAGAAATAAAATTATTATTTATTTAGAAACAAAATTAGTGATTTATTTCTTTGTAAAAACATAAAATATTTGAAAAGTACTTGCCTCCTCATCTTACAATATTATAATATGTTATTAATAGGAAGTAAAATATGGAGTGAAACACCTTTATTATGTTGAGAAATGTCATAGGTGTGCTATGGCATGCTTTCACTTCACTCCTGTCCAAGTCTTTGCAAACCTATGGATTGCAGCCCACCAAGCTCCTCTGCCCATGAGATTCTCCAGGCAAGAATACTGGAGTGGATTGCCCCCTGCTCAAGGGATCTTCCTAGCTTAGGGATCGAACCTATATCTCTTGTACTGCAGGTGAATTTTTACCCACTGAGCCACCTGGGAAGTCCAAGAAATTTCATACTCTTTCTAAATGTGGACCAGCTTTCAACATTTGTCCTTTTTATTTTCAGTGTTGTGAAATATTTCCAAGAGTTGTTCTAATGTGAAATTACTTGGTATTGTCACTTTCTCCAGGACTAAAGAGCCTCTTGATGAAAATGAAAGAGGAGAGTGAAACAGCTAGCTTAAAACTCAATATTCAAAATACGAAGATCATGGCATCCAGTCCCATCACTTCATGACAAATAAATGGAGAAACAATGAGAGACTTTATTTTGGGGGCTCCAAAAATCACTGAAGATGATGACTGCAGCCATTAATTTAAAAGACACTTGCTACTTGGAAGAAAATCTATAAACCCATACAGCATATTAAAAAGCTGAGATATTACTTCGCTGACAAATGTCTGTCTAGTCAAAGCTATAGTTTTTCCAGTAGTCATGTATGGATGTGAGAGTTGGACTATAAAGAAAGCTGAGAGCCAAAGAATTGATGCTTCTGATCTGTAGTGTTGGAGAAGACTCTTGAGAGTCCCTAGGACTGCAAGGATATCCAACTTGTAAATCCTAAAGGAAATCAGTCCGAATATTCATTGGAAGGACTGAGCTGAAGCTGAAGCTGCAATACTTAGGGCCACCTGATGCAAAGAACTGACTCCTTGGAAAAAAACACTGATGCTGGGAAAGATTGAAGGCAGGAGGAGGAGGGGACAACAGAAAATGAAACGATTGGATGACATTGGCCAACGGTATGGACATGAGTTTGAAAATTCCAGGATTTTATGATGGACAGGGAAGCCTGGCATGCTGCAGTCCATGGGGTCGCAAAGAGTCAGACATGACTGAATGACTGAACTGAAGAGAAAAAACTTTTAAAATTTATGTTGATAGGTTTGTCTTCACTAAATTCCTCTGGCTACACATTGAGTCTCTTAAACAGTAGCCTTGTAAACACTCCCCACAGGCTTTTATCTTCTAACCATATCCAACTCAATATTCAAGCTTCTATTATTTCTTTATTGGACTTTCAGATCTGTTGGCTAACTACCTCTTTTGGTTATCAACTTTTAAAAATGTCATGTTGACATATTACTTACAGGCGAGGAAACAACATAATTGCACACTTTGTTGTCAGTGCATGATCTATATAAAAGCTGTATAGTAATCAATCACAGTAGACTCTGAGAGAAGCTACCTGATTGGTCACTGATTATGATACACATTTGTTAGTTAATGACAAATAGTGATTACAGAATAAAGACCTAGTAGCAAAATGTGTGCTTTACACAATTAATCATAATTAATATTCTATTGTAACAAATCTGAATCCAACTGTCTTAGTCAGTTAGAGCTGTTATAAGAATTACCCTAAACTGAAATGCTAAAGCAATGAATGTTTATTTCTCATGGTTTTGGAGGCTGAAAGTGACAATCAGTCATGTCATACTCTTTGCAACCCCATGGACTATACAGTCCATGGAATTCTCTAGGCCAGAATACTGGAGTGTGTAGCCTTTCCCTTCTCCAGGGAATCTTCCCAACCCTGGGACAGAACCCAGGTCTCCCACATTGCAGTTGGATTCTTTACCAGCTGAGCCACAGGGAAGCTCAGGAATACTGAAGTGGGTAACCTATCCCTTCTCGAGCAGATCTTCCCAACCCAAATCGAACCGGGGTCTGCTGCATTGCAGGTGGATTCTTTACCAACTGAGCTATCAGGGAAGCCCTCTGGGGGCTGAGAAGACTAAGTTCAAGTTTCCAGACTTGGTATCTGATTAAGCCCTCTTCCTGGTTTGTAGACAGCTGCTTCCTTACTGAATCATCACACAGTAGAGAGAGATCATCTTTCTCATGTCTTTTCTTATAAGGGCACCAATCCCATCATGAGGGATTTCACCCTCATGACTGTAATTACCTCCCAAAGATCCCATCTTCAAATAGCATCACTGTGGAGGTTAGGGCTTCAACATATGCATTTGGGAGAAAACAAACATTCAGACCATAGCACATGCATTTGGAGAATTAGTTTTATGTAACTAAACCATGCATGCTTGCGTACTAAGTTGCTTTAGTCATGTCTGACACGGTGCAACCCTGTGGACTGTAGCCCACCAGGCTACTCTCTCCATGGGATTCTCCAGGCAAGAATACTTGAGTGGATTGCCATGTCCTCCTCCAGGGTATCTTCTGTACCCAGGGATTGAACCTGTGTCTCTTACATCTCCTGCATTGGCAGGCAGCATCTATACCACTAACGCCAACTGGGAAGTTCAGTTCAGTTCAGTCGCTCAGTCGTGTCCGACTCTTTGCGACCCCATGAACTGCAGCACACCAGGTCTCCCTGTCCATCACCAACTCCCGGAGTTCACTCAGACTCACATCCATCGAGTCCGTGATGCCATCCAGCCATCTCATTCTCTGTCGTGCCCTTCTCCTTCTGCCCCCGATCCCTCCCAGCATCAGAGTCTTTTCCAATGAGTACTAAACCATATTTCAGTTACTAAACCATAGTACTGAAACACTAAACCATAGTAACTGAAATTTGTGAACATTACACCATGCAAACTGAAGATGGCCTGTATGTGTACATGTAAAGAGAGAAAGGAAAAAAAAAAAAAAAAAACAGAGCCAAATATAACCAATTGGTGAAGTTGACTATGGTGCACACAAGCATTTCTTATAGCATTTTTACAATTTTTCTTTTTATCAGTTCAGTCGCTCAGTCGTGTCTGACTCATTGCAACCCCATGAATCGCAGCACGCCAGGCCTCCCTGTCCATCACCAACTCCCGGAGTTCACTCAAACTCATGTCCACCGAGTCGGTGATGCCATCCAGCCATCTCATCCTCTGTCATCCCCTTCTCCTCCTGCCCCCAATCCCTCCCAGCATTAGAGTCTTTTCCAATGAGTCAACTCTTCACATGAGGTCGCCAAAGTACTGGAGTTTCAGCTTCAGCATCATTCCTTCCAAAGAAATCTCAAAGCTGATCTCCTTCAGAATGGACTGGTTGGATCTCCTTGCAGTCCAAGGGACTCTCAAGAGTCTTCTCCAACACCACAGTTCAAAAGCATCAATTCTTCGGCAATGAGCCTTCTTCACAGTCCAACTCTCACATCCGTATATGACCACAGGAAAAACCATAGCCTTGACAAGACGGACCTTTGTTGGCAAAGTAATGTCTCTGCTTTTGAATATGCTATCTAGGTTTTTAGCAAGTTAAAATTTATTTTCTCTTTTTTTAGCCTCATTGAGATATTACTGACATTTAATATTGTATAAGTTTAAGGTATATAATGTAATGACTTGATAAATGTATACTGCAAAATTACTACCTCAGTAAGGTAAAGTAGCACATCATGACTTCACATTTTCATTTTCTTCATTAATCCATTGACAAACATTCCTGTTATTTCCATATTATAGTTATTATAAATAATGCTGCAAAAAAAAAAAAAACCATGTGGATATAGATATCTCTGAGATAGTGATTTCATTTTCTTTGGATTTGTAACCAGACATGGAACTGCTGCACCAATTTTATTTTTAACTTTATGAGGAAGCCCTGTACTGTTTTTCCCTAGAGGTTCTCTGTTGACTCTTCCAGAAAGAGCTATCTCACTTCTGATTGTTTGTACTCTGTCTTGACTATTGTTGATGAACTTGAAAATTTCTGGGGAAGCTAGAAGTTACTTTAAGCCTACAAACCTTCCTTTCTCCTTAAGATGGAGTGAAATTTTATATGATAGCACTCGATCATTCTTCTTAGCTCTTGAGAGAGTTTTGAGATTCTTTAGAGTATATGTTCTCCACACTGATCCCATTTGATAAACCTGAGAATCTTTGTCAAATAAGTTATCTGGGGAAATTAAAATATAATTTCTGATAGAACAAATTGGCAAAATAAAATCAATAGTGTCATTTATTTTGGAATAATTTCTCCTTTAAGGAAAACTAGGTGATATACAATATAAATTCTTCAAATATTTTTAATATATTCATTGATAAATTTACAAAAACATTTTTATTTGCTAATTAGAAAGAAGTGTGTAGAATACTAATGTGTCTTTTTTTCAACCATTTGAATACAATTTTATAACTTTAAAACAATTGCTTACATTTATAAGATTGTTTTACAGCTTTATTTTTTTTTCATTCCCACTAATTATAACTCTTGAAACTTGAGTCAATTATAAAACACATATATCTATATTTAATTCCAATTATTAGCATTTAGAATAGGAAAATTATCCTTTACTATGCAAAAATGTCAATAGTTAAGGTTTGATTTTTGGTATTTGAACAACTGTGTATTTTGAATATTGGGAAGTGTAATGGTTTTATTCCTGTACATTTCAATACTTAACACAGATTTATTCCATACAGATAGTTGCAATCTGATGAGGTCAAAGGGTAGATAACTGTTTTTAAAGAGAGATACAAATTATATTGTCACAGAAAGCTCACTGGCAAAAAAAAAAAAAAAAAAGTTTTAAAATAAAATTGTGTTAAAATATTTCCTGCAATGAAACAAGTAAAATAACTCATATTTTGTTTTATGAAGGATGATTTTGTCTATAACTGAGCAGCTTTTAAAAATGTTATTCCAACTTTGATATCTTTTTTCAAAATAAATTACTTTCAAATATTATGAAAGACTTTAAAGAGGTTTCTGAATAATGATAGTAACAGTAGAAATTAAATAAACTTGATAGCTTGTATTTGTTTTATTGCTAACATATTTTATAACTCAACAGCATTGCAGTGTTTTCCTAATTTTTGCTACAAAAGGATAGTAAAACAACATTTTATTGTGGTAATACTTCATACTGGCCTACTTCTGTAAATTGTCTATAAGCTCTAGGGTAAAGAGAAGAACATTCATGTTTTTAAATTGGATACAAAAGCAGTTTCTATCCTGTAGCTGCTGTAGCATAAATTGTCAGATAGAGACTATCAGATATGTCTAAATGTATTGCTGCTCAGCAAATTAGTAACACTTTTTTTTTTTTTTTTTTAGTGTGCTTTACCTGGGGTGAGCTTATGTAGAATTTTAAAAGTTATTAAATATTTTCAGTTTCTAATAACATGGTTCTTAAGGTATATGATGCTGTTTCTTCAACATATTAAGTCTTTTCAGAGTAAAATACATTCACTCAGTGTTTCTGGGAAAGGAAGAAAGAGAAAGCGTAAAGGAAAGGCAAGAATAAACAGAGGGAAGGAAAAAGAAAGAAGAGGAGGAATAAAACTGTAGTAAGGAAAAAATAGAAAATAAAAATTAAGCAATTGTGAACAGTTATGGCACCCCCTCCCCCTTATGACAGTGAAGAACTAAAGAGCCTCTTGATGAAAGTGAAAGAGGAGAGTGAAAGTTTCAGTTCAGTCGCTCAGTCGTGTCTGACTCTTTGTGACCTCATGAACTGCAGCACGCCAGGCCTCCCTGTCCATTACCAACTCCCAGAGTTCACTCAAACTCATGTCCATTGAGTTGGTGATACCATCCAACCATCTCATCCTCTGTTGTTCCCTTCTCCTCCTGCCCTCAATATTTCCTAGCATCAGAGTCTTTTCAAATGAGTCAGCTCTTTGCATCAGGTTGCCAAAGCATTGCAGCTTCAGTTTCAACATCAGTCCTTCCAATGAACACCTAAGACTGATCTCCTTCAGAAAGGACTGGTTGGATCTCCTTGCAGTCCAAGGGACTCTTGAGAGTCTTCTCCAACACCACAGTTCAAAAGCATCAATTCTTCGGTGCTCAGCCTTCTTAACAGTCCAACTCTCACATCCATAAATGACCACTGGGAAAACCATAGCCTTGACTAGATGGACCTTAGTCGGCAAGGTAATCTTCATGGCAAATAGATGGGGAACAGTGGAAATAATGAGCCAGTTTATTTTGAGGGGTGCCAAAGTCACTGCAGATGGTGATTGCAGCCTGAAATTAGAATACACTTCCTGCTTGGAAGAAAAGCTATGACCAACCTAGATAGCATATTAAAAAGAAGAGACATTACTTTGCCAACAAAGGTCCATCTTGCCAAAGCTATGGTTTTTCCAGCAGTCATGTATGGATGTGAGAGTTGGACTCTAGAGAAAGCTTAGTGTTGTAGAATTGATGCTTCTGGTCTGCGGTGGTGGAAAAGACTCTTGAGAGTCCCTTGGACTGCAAGGAGAGCCAACCAGTCAATCCTAAAGGAAATCAGTCCTGAATGTTCATTGGAAGGACTGATGCTGAAGCTGAACTGCAATACTTTGGCCACCTGATGCAATGAGCTAACTCCTTAGAAAATACCCTGATTCTGGGAAAGATTGAAGGCATGAAGAGAAGGGGATGACAGAGGATGAGATGGCTGGATGGCATCACTGACTCAATGGACATGAGTTTGAGTAAGCTCCAGAATTTGATGATGGACAGGGAAGCCTGGTGTGCTGCAGTCCATGGAGTCGCAAAGAGTTGGACACAACTGAGCAACTGAACTGAACTGAGTGACTGAACTGATGGAACAATTATATTGCCTGGTGATGCTAATGATAAAAATTCAGCCTGTCAATGCAGGAGATGCAAGAGACAGAGTCCCATTCCTGGGTAAGGAGGATCTCCTGGAGTAGGAAAAGCATCCTACTCCAGTATTTTACCCTGGGAAATATCATGGACACAAGAGCCTGGTGGGCTACAGTCCATAAGACCACAAAGAGTCGGACACAAATGAGCAAGAACAGGAGATATTCAGGATAAATGGGAATATAAGCAGACAGTTCAAACATTGAAATAAAACCACTAACTTGATAATCAAATTCTTTAAAGACCTGTTATGTGATATTTATGAAGGCAGTTGAAATTTAATTTTTGACACATGCTCTTTCCCTCTTTCCACATTACGTATGGAGATTCCTGTTTCTTTAGTTATAATCCAGTTTCAGATAAATAATTAGTAAAATGCACAAATACCTATACAGTTCCTCTATATTAGAAGGTATTAGAGTTTTGTTTATTTGTATTTTACATTTAAGAAACAGACTTCTTTTTCATTCTTTTTTTTTTTTTTTTTTTTTTGTTTTTTTTTTTTTTTTTGTTTTTTGTTTTCCCTGTATATTTCCTAGTCATTTTCCCACAGTTCCCCCGCCCCCAGCCCAAACCCCCTTTGCCTTTGTCTTTTTTTTTTTTTTTTTAATTTTTTTATTTTTTTTTAAATTTTAAAATCTTTAATTCTTACATGCGTTCCCAAACATGAACCCCCCTCCCACCTCCCTCCCCACAACATCTCTCTGGGTCATCCCCATGCACCTGCCCCAAGCAAGCTGCACCCTACGTCAGACATGGACTGGCGATTCAATTCTTACATGACAGTATACAAGTTAGAATTCCCATTCTCCCAAATCGTCCCACCCTCTCCCTCTCCCTCTGAGTCCAAAAGTCCGTTATACACATCTGTGTCTTTTTTCCTGTCTTGCATACAGGGTCGTCATTGCCATCTTCCTAAATTCCATATATATGTGTTAGTATACTGTATTGGTGTTTTTCTTTCTGGCTTACTTCACTCTGTATAATCGGCTCCAGTTTCATCCATCTCATCAGAACTGATTCAAATGAATTCTTTTTAACGGCTGAGTAATACTCCATTGTGTATATGTACCACAGCTTTCTTATCCATTCATCTGCTGATGGACATCTAGGTTGTTTCCATGTCCTAGCTATTATAAACAGTGCTGCGATGAACATTGGGGTACATGTGTCTCTTTCAATTCTGGTTTCCTCCGTGTGTATGCCCAGAAGTGGGATTGCTGGGTCATAAGGTAGTTCTATTTGCAATTTTTTAAGGAATCTCCACACTGTTCTCCATAGTGGCTGTACTACTTTGCATTCCCACCAACAGTGTAGGAGGGTTCCCTTTTCTCCACACCCTCTCCAGCATTTATTGCTTGCAGATTTTTGGATCGCAGCCATTCTGACTGGTGTGAAGTGGTACCTCATTGTGGTTTTGATTTGCATTTCTCTAATAATGAGTGATGTTGAGCATCTTTTCATGTGTTGTTAGCCATCCGTATGTCTTCTTTGGAGAAATGTCTATTTAGTTCTTTGGCCCATTTTTTGATTGGGTCGTTTATTTTTCTGGAATTGAGCTGCAGAAGTTGCTTGTATATTTTTGAGATTAGTTGTTTGTCAGTTGTTTCATTTGCTATTATTTTCTCCCATTCAGAAGGCTGTCTTTTCACCTTGCTTATATTTTCCTTTGTTGTACAGAAGCTTTTAATTTTAATTAGATCCCATTTGTTTATTTTTGCTTTTATTTCCAGAATTCTGGGAGGTGGATCATAGAGGATCCTGCCAAATACTTATTTCAACATTCACAATTTGAAGCTAAGGGGAAGAGAAATTATGTGTGTGTGAAAAGAAAAAAAATAATTGTCTCTATATCATCATTTTTACTCTAAAATAACAAGAGTAAAAATATTTGTCTTATTAGATTGTTCAGTTGAGAGTTTTCTTTTAAAAAGAAGAATATAGATATTCTTAATGCTATTTTCAGTATAATGATTGTTATTACACTTTCTGCCTAGGTTCGGATGCGTGTTTTTGGTAGTTATCCACACACAAATCCATTTGCATTGCACTCTATGTGAACTAATTTCTTAATCCCTTCTTGTAATTATAAAGTTGTGTGTGTGTGTGTCTACTCAGTCATGTCTGACTCTTTGTGACCCCACGGAATGTAGCATATCAGGTTCCTCTGTCCATGGGATTTCCTGAGTAAGAATATTGGAGCGGGTTGCCATTTCCTTCTCCAGGGAATCTTCCTGACCCAGGGATCAAATCCATATCTCTTGAGTCTCCTGCACTGGCAGGTGGATTCTTTATCACTAGCACCACCTGGGAAGCTGCAGTTATAGGGTTAGCCATACTGATTTTTACACTGTATATTGCTTTCAGTTCAGTTCATTTGCTCAGTCGTGTCCGACTCTGCGACCCCATGAATTGCAGCACGCCAGGCCTCTCTGTCCATCACCATCTCCTGAAGTTCACTCAGACTCAGGTCCATCAAGTCCGTGATGCCATCGAGCCATCTCATCCTTGGCTGTCCCCTTCTCCTCCTGCCCCCAATCCCTCCCAGCATCAGAGTCTTTTCCAATGAGTCAACACTTTGCATGAGGTGGCCAAAGTACTGGAGTTTCAGCTTTCACATCATTCCTTCCAAAGAAATCCCAGGGTTGATCTCCTTCAGAATGGACTGTTGGATCTCCTTGAAGTCCAAGGGACTCTCAAAGGTCTTCTCCAACACCACAGTTTCTTCGGCGTTCAGCCTTCTTCACAGTCCAACTCTCACATCCATACATGAACACAGGAAAAACCATAGCCTTGACTAGATGGACCTTAGTCGGCAAAGTAATGTCTCTGCTTTTGAATATACTATGTAGGTTGGTCATAACTTTTCTTCCAAGGAGTAAGCGTCTTTTAATTTCATGGCTGTAGTCATCATCTGCAGTGATTTTGGAGCCCCCAAAAATAAAGTTTGACATTGTTTCCACTTTTTCCCCATCTATTTCTCATGAAGTGATGGGACCAGATGCCATGATCTTCGTTTTCTGAATGTTGAGCTTTAAGCCAACTTTTTCATTCTCCTCTTTCACTTTCATCAAGAGGCTTTTTAGCTCCTCTTCACTTTCTGCCATAAGGGTGGTGTCATCTGCATATCTGAGGTTATTGACATTTCTCCTGGCAATCTTGATTCCAGCTTGTGTTTCTTCCAGTCCAGTGTTTCTCATGATGTACTCTGCACATAAGTTAAATAAGCAGGGTGACACTATACAGCCTTGACGTACTCCTTTTCCTATTTGGAACCAGTCTGTTGTTCCATGTCCAGTTCTAACTGTTGCTTCCTGACCTGCATACAGATTTCTCAAGAGGCAGGTTAGGTGGTCTGGTATTCCTGAGGAGCAGTGGCTGAGCAGGTGCAAGAGGGCCTAGAGAAGCTATCCCACGTTGAAAGTCAGGAAGGGTGGTGGTAAGGAGATGCCCCTCGTCCAAGGCAAGGAGCAGCAGCTGTGCTTTGCTGGAGCAGCTGTGAAGAGATTCCCCACGCCCAAGGTAAGAGAAACTCAAGTAAGATGGTAGGTGTTGCAAGAGGGCATCAGAGGGCAGACACACTGAAACCATACTCACAGAAAACTAATCACGCTAGGACCACAGCCTTGTCTAACTCAGTGAAACCAAGCCATGCCTGTGGGGCAACTCAAGACAGGTGGATCATGGTGGAGAGATCTGACAGAATGTTGTCCACTGGAGAAGGGAATGGCAAGCCACTTCAGTATTCTTGCCTTGAGAACCCCATGACTAGTATGAAAAGGCAAAATGATAGGATACCGAAAGAGGAACTCCCCAGGTCATTAGGTGCCCAATATGATATATTGCTTTACCTAGATCAAATTTTCAATACCACTAAGCTGTGATCTATGTCATGATTGGCAAATATAATGAGAATACCATCGGTTGTGTCATCTAATTTAGGACTGCTAGCACTTCAACTCTGAGAAGAATGTTAACTCTTCCAATAATCAGTGTATATCTGAGGAAGCACTTTCTCTTGTTGGCTTTTGTCTTGAACTACACCCTTGTCTGCCGTGTTTCTCTTATGTTTGTCTTTCTCTCCTGGAACTTGAAATATGCAGCTCTTGAGAGTCAATGAGGACATGATCTCTCATGGGATACTAGCCAGCATCAAGGGATAACAGATGCCACACTTCATTTGTTATGGTATTAGCACACGTACTTCTGCATTTATCTTGGCCACCTTCACATTCTAATGTAGTTTTTTTGTTGTTGTTTTTCTGATAATAGTTCACCATGAAGGATGAATAAAAAGAGCATGAACCTCTCTTCTTCATGGAACATTTATAACTGAGTTTTCAAATATAATTCCTTAAATGGATCCTGACACTTTCTAGAGGAAGTCTCAAGCACGGCACAACCCATCCACTCATTTCTCATTGATAAAAGCCCAACCAAATAATAAGAAGCAGGTCCCTTGCAGTGATAACAGACTAGACCCTGAGAGTACCGCTTGTCAAGTTCAAGTAAAAGTTAAAAAAAAAAAAAAAAAAAAAACAAAAACGAAAAAAAAAAAAAAACTCCTAAAAGTTCTAATGGCTAGCTAGTTCTTTTAATCATACTGCACAGAACCTGTGATTTTTATGGCTGTACATTGCCTCTACTAAAGGATGTCCATATAAGTTTTATTCTTAGTGATTGCAATCACAAAGAAGTTCAAACAAGAATTTTTTAAGGGTTATGCATCTGTGTAAATGTATCTTTTTATTTCAACATTTTATTTTTGCTCTATGTTGAAATTTCTTTTTTTTTTTAAATTTTAAAATCTTTAATTCTTACATGCGTTCCCAAACATGAACCCCGCTCCCACCTCCCTCCCCACAACATCTCTCTGGGTCATCCCCATGCACCAGCCCCAAGCGTGCTGCACCCTACGTCAGACATTGACTGGCGATTCAATTCTTACATGATAGTATACATGTTAGAATTCCCATTCTCCCAAATCATCCCACCCTCTCCCTCTCCCTCTGAGTCCAAAAGTCCGTTATACACATCTGTGTCTTTTTTCCTGTCTTGCATACAGGGTCATCATTGCCATCTTCCTAAATTCCATATATATGTGTTAGTATACTGTATTGGTGTTTTTCTTTCTGGCTTACTTCACTCTGTATAATTGGCTCCAGTTTCATCCATCTCATCAGAACTGATTCAAATGAATTCTTTTTAACGGCTGAGTAATACTCCATTGTGTATATGTACCACTGCTTTCTTATCCATTCATCTGCTGATGGACATCTAGGTTGTTTCCATGTCCTGGCTATTATAAACAGTGCTGCGATGAACATTGGGGTACATGTGTCTCTTTCAATTCTGGTTTCCTCGGTGTGTGTGCCCAGCAGTGGGATTGCTGGGTCGTAAGGTAGTTCTATTTGCAATTTTTTAAGGAATCTCCACACTGTTCTCCATAGTGGCTGTACTAGTTTGCATTCCCACCAACAGTGTAGGAGGGTTCCCTTTTCTCCACATCCTCTCCAGCATTTATTGCTTGCAGATTTTTGGATCGCAGCCATTCTGACTGGTGTGAAGTGGTACCTCATTGTGGTTTTGATTTGCATTTCTCTAATAATGAGTGATGTTGAGCATCTTTTCATGTGTTTGTTAGCCATCTGTATGTCTTCTTTGGAGAAATGTCTATTTAGTGTAAGATCAGAAACTATAAAACTCCTAGAGGAGAACATAGGCAAAACACTCTCAGACATAAATCACAGCAGGATCCTCTATGATCCACCTCCCAGAATTCTGGAAATAAAAGCAAAAATAAACAAATGGGATCTAATTAAAATTAAAAGCTTCTGCACAACAAAGGAAAATATAAGCAAGGTGAAAAGACAGCCTTCTGAATGGGAGAAAATAATAGCAAATGAAGCAACTGACAAACAACTAATCTCAAAAATATACAAGCAACTTATGCAGCCTCAATTCCAGAAAAATAAACAACCCAATCAAAAAATGGCCAAAGAACTAAGTATGTTGAAATTTCTAATGGGTAAAAATAATTTATTTTATTTTTCTTAAGTAAGGTGCATGCCTAGTTGATGATGGTGAGTCCCGCTCATTTCTCTTGCTTCACACTTTGACAGAGTTTCCTGAAGACCTACTGTTCCCATGAAGTTTTTCTGGTAATTAAACCTACGTTAATGATTCTGCTTCTTTCGCTGTGTCTCTCACTTTAAAATAACTTGTTTCAAGTAATCAAACATTTTATTGTTTGTTCATTAGAATCAGACAGATACAAACACAAAATTAATGCATGGTCTATAAACTTTATTTCTCCCTTCAAATTAAAATGTATCATTTTGCATTTAGATATCATAAATTCAAATGACTTCTTTCACTGGTGAATATCAAGAAACTGAAGTACTTTAAAACATACTTATTGAGTCCTTCGTCTAAAACCTTTAAATGAACATTATTAATGTTATTGTTTTTGTAGTTACTAAGCAAACAAGTTTCTGTATGCTTAAATCTGCCCTTAACTGCTGTACTAGTCAGTTAGGATGACCATAATAAAGAACCACACACCAAATAGCTTAAATAATATAAATTTATTTTTTAACAGTTCTGGAGACAGTCCAAAATCAAGATACCAGCAGGGTAGGTTTCTAGGGAGTATTTTCAACTTGGCTTGCAGACAGCCACCTTCTCATTGTGTCTGGATATGGGGAGAGACAGCTCTCTGGTGTCCTACTTCTTATAAGGGAATCAATATTGGTTTAAAGCCCCACCCCTGTGAACTCATTTAACCATAATTATTTTCTTAAGAATTCTATAGCTAAATATAGTTTCACTGGGTGTTAGGGCTTCAACATATGGATTTTGAAAAACATGATTCAGTTCATAGCCATCAATTTGCCAGTTTTAAGTAACTAAATATGTTGTTATCAAAAATCTATTCAAAATCAAATTAAGATTGTACTATTAAACAAAACCTAAATCTAAAACAAAAAAGTTCTGACATCATATATGGGTTTCTTCTTATGTCAGATAACCTGGTAGAGTCAACAGTTGTCCCTCTTATTTTTTATGTATTTATGTTAAGAACATGAGAATCCAGTTTACTCTTGATGACAACAGTAAATTGAGGGGAGCCCTGCAATGAATCTGATGCCTAGTCTGAAGCTTGTTTTGCAGCTTGTTAGGTGGACATCTGTAGAACCACCCCTGGTTCTCTGACTTTCATCAGGATGTTAGGAAGAAAACCTAGGAAGCCAAGCAGAGTCTTCTTGATATTACCTTTTAAATAAGACACACACAATTCCTGTGCATGAAAGGGTTAGGATAGAATGAAAAGAATCTCTTTTTTCTTTTCTTGTCCATTAAGTCACTCCTTTCCCCTCTTTTAACTACCTGGTATTAAAGAATGTTTAATTTAACGTGATAATATGGACATGTTGGGAAAAAGAAAAATAACAATTTTAAGTCTCTTCAAGGTAGCCCAGAGTGTCATATGCTACCATGAACCAGGGACATGGACAGAGATAATAGAAGTGGATCTTAGAGACAGGGCTCTGAGTTTTGGCTCTACTGCTCATTGACTGTGGTATCTCAGCTTTACACCTGCAAAGGAGAACATCATGTATCAACTTCATGAAATTGTTCTGAGGCTTAGATATAATTTCCATGATATAGAGGCTTGCACATGATCAAGACTATAATAAGACAATATTCTGTATCATTCTAGGAATGTATTTTAGTTTAAAAGTTTCTCCAGGGTTATGGTTTTAAGTATTTTTCATTTTACTTTGGTCTTGTTATAATTTTAATGCTCTAAATATAACAATCATGCAAATCAAATGAACAAACACACACTTTGATTGTATTTTATGAAAAATTACTGCTTATACTTTTTATATGTGATTTCAGTCCTTGAAAAAGGAGCTGGACTCAGATAGTAGTTGATGAAAGTGTTCTGAAAAAGTGATTATAAGACAGCCCTAATGTAAAATTTAATTTAAAAGGGTTCAAAAGGAATTACATAACATAAAAATAAAACGAGTCACTGATAAATCTGAAAACCACATTTCAGGATCTAGTTTCAGGTACCAACTTTTTTGTTGGAGTTGGTGTGGCAAGTGAGTGGAAAGCAGGTCTAAAAATGTTTATATGCCAATTTACTCTGGAGCTAATACTGAACAATGTATAGCCTAATTTGTGAATTAATCCTTAAGTGTTTGTAGAGTCCCTGATTTTTTTTCCCTTAATCGTTGTCTATCATCGACATAACATGAAGAAATAACAGTAATTGGCAGATGGGTTTGAGAGGTTCATTACTAAAGAAAAGTTTGGGCTGCATTAAGGGCTTCTCCTGAACAAACTATAACATACTCAAGTCCTCTCAGGACAATTTTTTTTTTTTTTTTTTTACACCTGGAGGAGAAGGTGGGGCAGGAGGTATTCCTTCACTAAGCAGAGGTGGGGGAGGAGGAATTCCTGCTCCAGGAAGAGGGGGTAGAGGTATTCCCACCCCTGGAAAAGGCGGGGTGGGAGGAATTCCCACCTTGAGAAGAGGAGGGGCAGGAGGAATTCCCACTCCAGCAAAGGTGGAGGAGGGGGTGGCAGCATCTCTGGACCTAGAGAAGGAGGAGGTGAGAGGCCTGCTGGGCTGGGCAGTGCAGGATCAGGTACACCAGGGGTCAGGTTTGCTGGGGAAAGCTTGGCACCCAAGCCAGGCATCAGAGGGGAGGTCTTTTGGAGGCAGAGGTGGTGCGGTGGGGATGGCACAGCCATTTCCAGAGGAGGGGAAGCAGAGTGCTGGTTGGCTGGTTTCAACCCAGTATGAAGAGAAGGATGGGAAGGCTGGGACCTGGCCTGTCTGTGACTGTCAGACCAGGGGAGGGATGCAGGCGGTGGAGGCTGGAGGGACAGCTATGCATCAGACTGAACTGATGTTCACCTTGGAGACATGGCCAAAGAGATTTCTGAGCAGAACTTAAGAGTGGGGAGCCAACTGGCGGGCCCGTCCCCCAGAAGGAAGGGCCAGCACACCACCCTCTTCCATTGGGGACATCTGGATGGACTTGGACTGTACAATCCTTTCATATCCAACGTCATTTTCGCGCCAACCCTGAGGGCTTCCAGATTCGCCTTTATGGCGAGGTCCAGCTTAGCTATCCTGGTCTTCAGATCCTCAATGCTCTCCTCTATCTGCTGGATGACAGTGGCCTGAACCCTCTGATTTCATGTGCACACTTCCTTGCCTGGAGTCCACTGCAGGCTGAGAAACACAGGTGGCCGAGCTGGCTGGGCAAATGGAAGATAAGGCACACAAACATGAGAGAAAAGGATCCCACAGCCTAATTAAGTCTTCTTGCCTGCTGAGCAGCATCTGAACATTTTTTTCAGAGTTTCCTAAAACAGCAGGTTGAGAGTCCTGTGTCAGCATCCTTAGGCCTGTGTTCTTCATCAAGAGGTTTAGATGGTGGCCAAGCAGCTGGGACTCTCCTGAGAAACTGGCCCTTCGATATAATCCAGTGAGTGTGTGGGTTGACTAACTGCAGCCCAGGTGTAAAGTTGATCTTTGCTGACTGTTCGGGACACAGATTTCTGGCTGTCTAAAGTACTTCAGCTGCAGGTAAGTACTGCTGAAGTACATTGCTGAAACTGAAAATTGTTATATAATCAGTCACATGCCTTTGGGTAATGTTATCACCATTTCAGTAAGCCCAAAGCAATTGCTAGAAGCAGGCAACCCTGAGGATAGTGTGAAATGAGTTGAGTTTTCTTGGTTACTTACCAAGAACTCACTTTCTCTTAGTATGCCACTGCCCCAGTTGTCCAATATTTCATCTCCTGAAGCTTCAATCTGAAGTCAATAATTTGGAGGCTGACTAGGTCCTAATCTGCAAGACATCATTCTGTTTTCTGTATGCCAACATTTTGTTTAAGACCATGAGCTTTGGATTGAGACAAAACTGGACTTACATCCCAACACTAAAGCACTGATTATGTGCAGGTTCAGTCACAGTTTTGTTATCTGTAAAATGTGTATTAATAATTATGTCAGAAGAGTTTAATATAATTCTTTACATAAAGAGCATAATTTGTGTCTAAATACTCAAAAAGTGGTAACCCTATAGGAGCATGTCTGGTATGGTAGCATCAGAAGCTTGGTAAATCATCTCCTAATAGAAACAACGATGTTTCTAATAGCCACAAATGATCTCTTAATAGCCACAAACGATGAACATGATAAAATAATATAAATTCTCTAGAAATTGTCCTAAAAGGTATAGAGAAAACAATGAAATATTTAATTCTGGAAAATGTAATCAATCATCATAATAAAGGCAGAGTCTGTCACAACTTTCTGCTCTCATCCACTGAGCCTTGTATCATGGAAGCTTTAACAGCCGAAAACACAGAGCCTGCCTTCCCTCACCCCTGTTTGAGGGCTTGGGCTAGAGCATTCCCATGTCGTAGAAATTTTACTCCCGGAAAGACAGGCTGAGAGGCCAGCAATTCTTATCATCCACTCAACCTCCACTCTCAAGGAAGAGGTTCTATTCAGGTGAGGCAGGCCACGGATGTCAGGGCCTTCTGTCACTTTCACCCAAGCTCACTCAGAGGGCAGAGACTTTTACATCAAGAGAGGCAAGCTGAGAAGACCCTGAGACTACTGCTTTCATTTAGAGCCCTGTTTATAAAGCAGATATTGCTCTGGGAGAAGGAAACCAGTGTCAACATCCACCACTACAAAGAGATTCTACCCAGAAAACATATACAAATTTGTACATAAATGTTCACAGCATCATTAATCATAATGGTTGTCGTTGTTTAGTTGCTGAATCATGTCCAATTCTTTTACACACTATGGACTGTATGTAGCCTCCAGGCTCCTCTGTCCATGGGATTGCCCAGGCAAGAGTACTGGAGTGGGTTCAGAGATTGAACCTATGTCTTCTGCTTTGGCAAATATATTTTTGTACCACTGAGGCCACCAGGGAAGTCCAATCATAATTGTCCAAAAGTGCAAATACTCCAAATATCCATTGATTGATGAATTAACAACAACAACAACAACAGCAACAACAAAAACCCCCAAGGTATATTCATGCAATGGATATTATTCAGGCATATAAAATGAATGAAGTATTGATATATGCAACAACACAGAAAAATATTGAAAAACATCACACTATTAACAAGAAGTAGGTCACAAAAAGAACACATATAGAAACATTCTATTATATAAAATGTCCAGAATAGGCAAATCCATAGAGACAGAAAACAGATTAGTGGTTTCCAAGGCTGGTGGAGGTGAAGTGAGAAGTGATTTTTTCCCTTCTGGAATAAAGAAAATGCTCTGAACTTGGGTGTAGTGATAGACGGACACCATTGTGAATATATTACAAAAAATATTAAAAGGAAGAATTTTATGCATGTGAATTATATCTCATTAAAGATCTAAAATGTTTACTCTCTTCTCCAATAATTAAACTTGATTTTTTGATCTCTCTTTCAAATCTTTGTTGTCCTGTGACCAGAAGAATACTTAACTATATTACAACTTGATTGATCTGGATTTATTAACAAATCTTAT
>NW_017204813.1:0-5516 GCF_001704415.2 Capra hircus
TTCCCGGCGTTCCTTTCGCATCTCAAGAGCAGGCGATCTCCAGAGGAAAAGCGAGAGGAACTCCAGGGTCGTGCCACCATTCCAGAGTCCCCCAAATGTCTCAGTCCATTCCAGGGAAAACTGTTTTCCCTGCACTGCCTCGACTTTCAAGCCAGGATCGACTCACACCACGGTGGAACGTGGGACAGCCCTGTGGCAAAGCCTCGTGGGAAAGCCTCGAGGGAAAGCCACAGATCCCTTGATCCACGCGAAGGGAAGCGTGACACTGCTGCTACAGCTCGGGAGGAAAGTACACGTGCATGCCCCCACTCGAGACGAGGACTGACTTCCCTGGGGAGACTTAAGAACTACCCCAAGATCCTTGTCAGCACTGGAGAAGAATGCTCAGCTTCCGGAACGACTCCACACAAGATTTTAGGCCCCGGCATCGTCGGGAGAGGAATCCGAGGCCCCGAGCAACTCGCAGGGGACTGGCCTTTCCTGAGGCCACCAGAGCGGGTCCCTGAGGTCCCCCGTAAGTCGAGAGCACCTGCCGCAACTCGAGAAAATCCAGGAGGTTCTCCCTCCAGGCGAGATGAGGCCCATTTCCGCTGAGGCGTCTCGAGGCAAATCACACCTAACCTCTGGAACTTCCAAAGGGTACTTCACACCCTTGCTGCAACACAAGAAGTTCCCCGACATACCCGTCTCCACTCGAGAGGAAGGACGAGAGTCCGGCCCACATCCAGAGGAGCCCCGTTTCCGCCTCCTAGCTCGAGAGGAGGGGATTCTTTCCCTTCGTGGTCGGGAGAGAATTCCCGGCGTTCCCGTCGCATCTCAAGAGGAGGCGCTCTCCACAGGAAAGGCGAGAGGAACTCCAGGGTTGTGCCACCATTCCTAGAGCCCCCCAGATGTCTCAGTCCATTCCAGGGAAACCTGTTTTCACTGCACTGCCTTGACTTTCAAACCAAGGATCGAGACACACCTTGGTGGCACGTGGGACAGCCCTATGGGAAAGCCTTGAGGGAAGGCCTCGTGGGAAAGCCTCGAGGGAAAGCCACAGATCCCTTCATCCACGCGAAATGAAGCGTGACACTGCTGCTACAGCTCGGGAGGAAAGCGCACGTGCATGCCCCCACTCGAGACGAGGACGGACTCCACTGGGGAGACTCCAGAAGTACCCCAAGATCCATGTCAACATTGGAGAGGAATCCTCAGGGTTTGCACCGACTCCACACAAGGTTTTAGACGCCGGCATCGACGGGAGTGGAATCCCGAGAGGCCCCCGAGCAACTCGCATGGGGGGACTGGCCTTTCCTGAGGCCACCAGAGCGGGTCCCTGAGGTCCCCGTCGTAAGTCGAGAGCATCTGCCGCAACTCGAGAAAATCCAGGAGGTTCTCCCCTGCTGGCGATATGAGGCCCATTTCCGCTGAGGCGTCTCGAGGCTAATCACATCTAACATCTGTAACTTCCAAAGGGTCCTTCACACCCTTGCTGCAACACAAGAAGTTCACCGACATACCGTCTCCACTTGAGAGCAAGCACGAGAGTCCCGCTCACATCCAGAGGAGCCCTGTTTCAGCCTACTAGGTCGAGAGGAGGGATCCTTTCCATGCGTGCTCGGGAAAGATTTCCCGGCGTTCCCCTCTTATCTCAGAGGAGGGCTCTCCTTCGGAAAGGCGAGAGGAACTCAGGGTCATGCCACCATTCCCAGAGTCCCCCAGATGTCTCCGTCCATTCCAGGGAAACCTGTTTTCCCTGTACCGCCTCGACTTTCAAGTCGAGGATCGACTCACACCACGGTGGCACGTGGGACAGCCCTGTGGGAAAGCCTCGTGGGAAAGCCTCGTGGGAAAGCCTCGAGGGAAAGCCACAGATCCCTTGATCCACACGAAGGGAACCGTGACTCTGCTGCTACAGCTCGGGAGGAAAGCGCACATCCATGCCCCCACTCGAGACGAGGACTGACTCCACTGGGGAGACTCCAGAAGTACCCCAAGATCCATGTCAACATTGGAGAGGAATCCTCAGGTTCGGCACCGACTCCACACAAGGTTTTAGACGCCGGCATCGACGGGAGTGGAATCCCGAGAGGCCCCCGAGCAACTCGCATGGGGACTGGCCTTTCCTGAGGCCACCAGAGCGGGTCCCTGAGGTCCCCGTCGTAAGTCGAGAGCATCTGCCGCAACTCGAGAAAATCCAGGAGGTTCTCCCCTGCTGGCGATATGAGGCCCATTTCCGCTGAGGCGTCTCGAGGCTAATCACATCTAACATCTGTAACTTCCAAAGGGTCCTTCACACCCTTGCTGCAACTCAAGAAGTTCCCCGACATACCCGTCTCCACTCGAGAGGAAGCATGAGAGTCCCGCCCACATTCAGAGGAGCCCCGATTCCCCCTCCTAGCTCGAGAGGAGGGATCCTTTCCCTGTTTGTTCGGGAAAGAATGCCCGGCATTCCCGTCGCAACTCAAGAGGAGGCGCTCAACACAGGAAAGGTGAGGGGAACTCCAGGGTCGTGCCACCATTCCCAGAGTCCCCCAGATGTCTCAGTCCATTCCAGGGAAACCTGTTTTCCCTGCACTGCCTCCACTTTCAAGCCGAGGATCGACTCACACCACGGTGGCACGTGGGACAGCCCTGTGGGAAAGCCTCGTGGGAAAGCATCGCGGGAAAGCCTTGAGGGAAAGCCACAGATCCCTTGATCCTCGCGAAGGGAAGCGTGACACTGCTGCTACAGCTCGGGAGGAAAGCTCACTTGCATGCCCCCACTCAAGACGACGACTAACTCCCCTGGGGAGACTCCAGAAGTACCCCAAGATCCATGTCAGCACTGGAGAGGAATGCTCAGGTTCCGGCACCGACTCCACACAAGTTCTTAGGCACCGGCATAGACGGGAGAGGAATCCTGAGAGGCCCCCGAGCAACTCGCATGGGGACTGGCCTTTCCTGAGGCCACTAGGGCGGGTCCCTGAGGTCCACGTCTTAAGTCGAGAGCACCTGCTGCAACTCGAGAAAATCCAGGAGGTTCTCCCCTTCAAGCGAGATGAGGCCCATTTTCGCTGAGGCGTCTCGAGGCTAATCACACCTAACCTCTGGAACTTCCAAAGGGTCCTTCACAACCTTGCTGCAACTCAAGAAGTTCCCCGACATACCCATCTCCACTCGAGAGGAAGCACGAGAGTCCCGGCCACATCCAGAGGAGCCCCGTTTCTGCCTCCTAGCTCGAGAGGAGGGATCCTTTACCTGCGTGGTCGGGAAAGAATTCCCGGCATTCCCGTCACATCTGAAGAGGAGGGGCTCTCCACAGGAAAGGCGAGAGGAACTCCAAGGTCGTGCCACCATCCCGAGAGACAATCAGATGTCTCAGTCCCTTCCAGGGAACCTATTTTCCCTGCACTGCCTCGACTTTCAAGCCGGGGATCGACTCACATGAAGGGGGCACCTGGGACAGCCCTGTGGGGAAAGCCTCGTGGGAAAGCCTCGAGGGAAAGCCACAGATCCCTTGATCCACGCGAAGGGAAGCGTGACACTTCTGCTACACTCGGGAGGAAAGCGCACGTGCATGCCCCCACTCGAGACGAGGACTGACTCCCAGGGGAGACTCCAGAAGTTTCCCAAGATCCATGTCAGCACTGGAGAGGAATCCTCAGGTTCCGGCACCGACTCCACACAAGGTCTTAGGCCCCCGGCATCGACGGGGAGAGGAATCCCGAGAGGCCCCGAACAAAATCGAATGGGGACTGGCCTTTCCTGAGGCCACCAGAGCGGGTCCCAGGGGTCCCGTCGTAAGTCGAGAGCACCTGCGCCGCAACTCGAGAAAATCCAGGAGGTTCCCCTGCTGGCGAGATGAGGCCCATTTCCGCTGAGGCGTCTCGAGGCTAATCACATCTAACATCTGAACTTCCAAAGGGTCCTTCACACCCTTGCTGCAACTCAAGAAGTTCCCGACATACCCGTCTCCACTCGAGAGGAAGCATGAGAGTCCCGCCCACATTCAGAGGAGCCCCGATTCCCCCTCCTAGCTCGAGAGGAGGGATCCTTTCCCTGTTTGTTCGGGAAAGAATGCCCGGCATTCCCGTCGCAACTCAAGAGGAGGCGCTCAACACAGGAAAGGTGAGGGGAACTCCAGGGGTCGTGCCACCATTCCCAGAGTCCCCCAGATGTCTCAGTCCATTCCAGGGAAACCTGTTTTCCCTGCACTGCCTCCACTTTCAAGCCGAGGATCGACTCACACCACGGTGGCACGTGGGACAGCCCTGTGGGAAAGCCTCGTGGGAAAGCATCGCGGGAAAGCCTTGAGGGAAAGCCACAGATCCCTTGATCCTCGCGAAGGAAGCGTGACACTGCTGCTACAGCTCGGGAGGAAAGCTCACTTGCATGCCCCCACTCAAGACGACGACTAACTCCCCTGGGGAGACTCCAGAAGTACCCCAAGATCCATGTCAGCACTGGAGAGGAATGCTCAGGTTCCGGCACCGACTCCACACAAGTTCTTAGGCACCGGCATAGACGGGAGAGGAATCCTGAGAGGCCCCCCGAGCAACTCGCATGGGGACTGGCCTTTCCTGAGGCCACTAGGGCGGGTCCCTGAGGTCCACGTCTTAAGTCGAGAGCACCTGCTGCAACTCGAGAAAATCCAGGAGGTTCTCCCCTTCAAGCGAGATGAGGCCCATTTTCGCTGAGGCGTCTCGAGGCTAATCACACCTAACCTCTGGAACTTCCAAAGGGTCCTTCACAACCTTGCTGCAACTCAAGAAGTTCCCCGACATACCCATCTCCACTCGAGAGGAAGCACGAGAGTCCCGGCCACATCCAGAGGAGCCCCGTTTCTGCCTCCTAGCTCGAGAGGAGGGATCCTTTTCCCTGCGTGGTCGGGAAAGAATTCCCGGCATTCCCGTCACATCTGAAGAGGAGGGGCTCTCCACAGGAAAGGCGAGAGGAACTCCAAGGTCGTGCCACCATCCCCAGAGACAATCAGATGTCTCAGTCCCTTCCAGGGAAAACCTATTTTCCCTGCACTGCCTCGACTTTCAAGCCGGGGATCGACTCACATGAAGGGGGGCACCTGGGACAGCCCTGTGGGAAAGCCTCGTGGGAAAGCCTCGAGGGAAAGCCACAGATCCCTTGATCCACGCGAAGGGAAGCGTGACACTTCTGCTACACTCGGGAGGAAAGCGCACGTGCATGCCCCCACTCTAGACGAGGACTGACTCCCAGGGGAGACTCCAGAAGTTTCCCAAGATCCATGTCAGCACTGGAGAGGAATCCTCAGGTTCCGCACCGACTCCACACAAGGTCTTAGGCCCCGGCATCGACGGGGAGGAATCCCGAGAGGCCCCGAACAAATCGAATGGGACTGGCCTTTCCTGAGGCCACCAGAGCGGGTACCAGGGGTCTCCGGTCGTAAGTCGAGAGCACCTGCCGCAACTCGAGAAAATCCAGGAGGTTCTCCCCTCCAGGAGAGATGAGGCCCATTACCGCAGAGGCGACTTGAGGCTAATCACATCAAAGATCTGGAACTTCCAAAGGGTCCTTCA
>NW_017204814.1:0-5516 GCF_001704415.2 Capra hircus
AAAACTGGTTTTCGATCCTCGCTTAATGAAAAAACTGGATGGACTGAGCATCTGGGGGACTCTGGAATAGTGGCACGACCCAGGAGTTCCTCTCGCCTTTCTGTGGTGAGCGCCTCCACTTGAGATGCGACGGGATCGCCGGAATTCTTTCTCGACCACACAGGAAATGAATCCTCCTCTGGAACCTATGAAGCGGAAACGGGGCTCCTCTGGATGTGGGTGGACTCTCGTGCTTCCTCTCGATTGGAAACGGGTATGTCGAGGAACTTCTTGTGTTGCAGCAAGGGGTGTTAAGGACCCTTTGGAAGTTCCAGAGGTTAGGTGTGATTAGCATCGAGACGCCTCAGGGAAATGGGCCTCATCTCGCCTGAAGGGGAGAACCTCTGGATTTTCTCTCGAGTTGCGGCAGGTACTGTGGACTTAAGACGGGGACCTCAGGGACCGCCCCTGGTGGCCTCAGGAAATGCCAGTCCCCATGCGAATTGCTCGGGGCCTCTCGGGATTCCTCTCCGTCGATGCCGGGCTAAGACCTTGTGTGTAGTCGATGCCGGAACCTGAGGATTCCTCTCCAGCCTGACATGGATCTTGGGTACTTCTGGAGTCTCCCCAGGGAAGTCAGTCCTCGTCTCGAGTGGGGGCATGCTCGTGCGCTTTCCTCCCGAGCTGAGCAGCTGTGTCGCGCTTCCCTTCGTGTGGATCAAGGGATCTGTTTCCCTCGAGGCTTTCCCACGAGGCTTTCCCACGAGGCTTTCCCACAGGGCTGTCCCACGTGCCACCGTGGTTTGAGTCGATCCTCGCTTGAAAGTCGAGACAGTGCAGGGAAAACAGGTTTCCCTGGAATGGACTGAGACATGTGGGGGATTCTGGGAATGGTGGCACGACCCTGGAGTTCCTCTCGCCTTTCCTGTGGAGAGCGCCTCTCTTTGAAATGCGCCGGGAACGCCGGGAATTCTTTCCCGACCACGCAGGGAAAGGATCCCTCCTCTGGATCTATCAGGCGGAAACGGGGCTCCTCTGGATGTGGGCGGGACTCTCGTGCTTCCTCTCGAGTGGAGTCAGGTATGTTGGGGAACTTCTTGAGTTGCAACAAGGGTGTGAAGGACCCTTTGGAGTTCCAGAGGTTAGGTGTGATTAGCCTGGAGACGCCTCAGCGGAAATGGGCCTCATTTCGCCTGGAGGGGAGAACCTCCTGGATTTTCTCGAGTTGCGGCAGGTGCTCTCGACTTGAGACGTTGTCCTCAGGGACCCGCTCTGGAGGCCTCTGGAAATGCCAGTCCCCATGGGAGTTGCTCGGGGACCTCTCGGGATCCCTCTCCCGTCGATGCCGGGGCCTAAGACATTGTGTGGAGTCGGTTCCGTAACCTGAGGATTCCTCTCCAGTGCTGAAAAAGGATCTTGGGGAACTTCTGGACTCTCCCCAGTGGAGTCAGTCCTCGTCTCGAGTGGGGGCATACAAGTGCGCTTTACTCTCGAGCTGTAGCAGCATTGTAACGCTTCCCTTCGCGTGGATCAAGGGATCTGTGGCTTTCCCTCGAGGCTTTCCCACGAGGCTTTCCCACGAGGCTTTCCCACAGGGCTGTCCCACGTGGCAACGTGGTGTGAGTCGATCCTCTGCTTGAAAGTCGAAACAGTGCAGGGAAAACAGGTTTCCCTGGAATGGACTGAGATATCTGGAGGACTCTGGGAATGGTGGCACAACCCTGGAGTTCCTCACGCCTTTCCTGTGGAGAGTGCCTCCTCTTGAGATGCGACAGGAACGCCGGAGAATTCTTTCCCGACCACGCAGGGAAAGGAACCCGTCTCTCGAGCAAGGAGGCCGAAACGGGGTCTCCTCTGGATGTGGGCGGGACTCTCGTTGCTTCATCCTGAGTGGAGTCGGGTATGCCGGGGAACTTCTTGAGTTGTAGCAAGGGTGTGAAGGACCTTTGGAAGTTCCAGAAGTTAGGTGTGATTAGCCTCTAGACGCCTCAGCGGAAATGGGCCTCATCTCCCTGGAGGGGAGAACCTCCTGGATTTTCTCGAGTTGTGGCAGGTGCTCTCAACTTACGACGGGGACCTCAGGGACCTGCTCTGGTGGCCTCAGGAAAGGCCAATCCCCATGCGAGTTGCTCAGGGGCCTCTCGGGATTCCTCTCCCGTCGATGGCCGGGGCTTAAGACCATGTGTGGAATCGGTGTCGGAACGTGAGGATTACTCTCCAGTGCTGACATGGACCTTGGGGAACTTCTGGAGCCTACCCAGGGGACTCAGTCCTCGTCTCGAGTTGGCGGCATCCACGTGAGATTTGCTCCCGAGCTGAAGCAGCAGTGTCACGCTTCCCTTCGCGTGGATCAAGGGATCTGTGGCTTTCCCTCGAGGCTTTCCCACGAGGCTTTCCCACGAGGCTTTCCCACAGGGCTGTCCCACGTGCCACCGTGGTGTGAGTCGATTCTCGGCTTGAAAGTCGAGGCAGTGCAGGGAAAACAGGTTTCCCTGGAATGGACTAGACATCTGGGGGACTCTGGGAATGGTGGCACAACCCAGGAGTTCCTCTCGCCTTTCCTGTGGAGAGCGCCTCCTCTTGAGATGCGACGGGAACCCCGGGAATTCTTTCCCGACCACGCAGGGAAAGGATCCCTCCTCTCGAGCTAGGAGGCGGAAACGGGACTCCTCTGGATGTGGGCGGGACTCTCGTGCTTCCTCTCGAGTGGAGACGGATATGTCGGGGAACTTCTTGAGTTGCAGCAAGGGTGTGAAGGACCCTTTGGAAGTTCCAGAGGTTAGGTGTGATTAGCCTCGAGACCCCTCAGCGGAAATGGGCCTCATCTCGCCTGGAGGGGAGAACCTCCTGGATTTTCTCGAGTTGTGGCAGGTGCTCTCGAGTTATGACGGGGACATCAGGGACCCTCTCTGGTGGCCTCAGGAAAGGCCAGTCCCATGCGAAGTTGCTCGGGGGCCTCTCGGGCATTCCTCTCCCGTCGATGCCGGGCTAAGACCTTGTGTGTAGTCGGATGCCGGGAACCTGAGGATTCCTCTCCAGGCCCTGACATGGATCTTGGGGTACTTCTGGAGTCTCCCCAGGGAAGTCCAGTCCGCGTCTCCGAGTCGGGCGCATGCACCGTGCGCTTTCGCTCCCGAGCTGTAGCAGGCAGTGTCGAGCTTCCCTTTGCGTGGATCGACTCGCGATCCAGGTAGGCTTTCCACGTTGGCGAGCAGCCCTTGTGCGCCGAGAGAGCCTCGTTCGCCAGCGAAAGCCTTCCCGGGACAGGCCTCGTCAGGGAGAACGCTCACCACGTGCACGTCGCGTGTGAGTCGAGCCACGCCAAAGGGGAAGCTCGGACACTGCTGCTACAGCTCGGGAGGAAAGCGCACGTGCATGCCCCGAACTCGAGACGCGGACTGACTTCCCTGGGGAGACTCCAGAAGTACCCCAAGATCCATGTCAGCGGCTGGAGAGGAATCCTCAGGTTCCGGCATCCGACTACACACAAGGTCTTAGGCCGCCGGCATCGACGGGAGAGGAATGCCGAGAGCCCCCGAGCAATTCGCATGGGGACTGGCCTTTCCTGAGGCCACCAGAGAGGGTCCCTGATGTCCCCGTCATAACTCGAGAGCACCTGCCACAACTCGAGAAAATCCAGGAGGTTCTCCCCTCCAGGCGAGATGAGGCCCATTTCCGCTGAGGGGTCTCGAGGCTAATCACACCTAACCTCTGGAACTTCCAAAGGGTCCTTCACACCCTTGCTGCACTCAAGAAGTTCCCCGACATATCCCGTCTCCACTCGAGAGGAAGCACGAGAGTCCCGCCCACATCCAGAGGAGTCCCGTTTCCGCCTCCTAGCTCGAGAGGAGGGATCCTTTCCCTGCGTGGTCGGGAAAGAATTCCCGGGCGTTCCCGTCGCATCTCAAGAGGAGGCGCTCTCCACAGGAAAGGCGAGAGGAACTCCTGGGTTGTGCCACCATTCCCAGAGTCCCCCAGATGTCAGTCCATTCCAGGGAAACCTGTTTTCCCTGCACTGCCTCGACTTTCAAGCCGAGAATCGACTCACACCACGGTGGCACGTGGGACAGCCCTGTGGGAAAGCCTCGTGGGAAAGCCTCGTGGGAAAGCCTCGAGGGGAAAGCCACAGATCCCTTGATCCACGCGAAGGGAAGCGTGACACTGCTGCTTCAGCTCGGGAGCAAATCTCACGTGGATGCGCCAACTCGAGACGAGGACTGAGTCCCCTGGGTAGGCTCCAGAAGTTCCCCAAGATCCATGTCAGCACTGGAGAGTAATCCTCAGTTCCGACACCGATTCCACACATGGTCTTAAGCCCCGGCATCGACGGGAGAGGAATCCCGAGAGGCCCCTGAGCAACTCGCATGGGGATTGGCCTTTCCTGAGGCCACCAGAGCAGGTCCCTGAGGTCCCCGTCGTAAGTCGAGAGCACCTGCCGACAACTCGAGAAAATCCAGGAGGTTCTCCCCTCCAGGGGAGATGAGGCCCATTTCCGCTGAGGCGTCTAGAGGCTAATCACACCTAACTTCTGGAACTTCCAAAGGGTCCTTCACACCCTTGCTACAACTCAAGAAGTTCCCCGGCATACCCGACTCCACTCAGGATGAAGCACGAGAGTCCCGCCCACATCCAGAGGAGACCCGTTTCGGCCTCCTTGCTCGAGAGACGGGTTCCTTTCCCTGCGTGGTCGGGAAAGAATTCCCGGCGTTCCTGTCGCATCTCAAGAGGAGGCACTCTCCACAGGAAAGGCGTGAGGAACTCCAGGGTTGTGCCACCATTCCAGAGTCCTCCCAGATATCTCAGTCCATTCCAGGAAACCTGTTTTCCCTGCACTGTTGTCGACTTTCAAGCAGAGGATCGACTCACACCACGTTGGCCACGTGGGACAGCCCTGTGGGAAAGCCTCGTGGGAAAGCCTCGTGGGAAAGCCTCGAGGGAAAGCCACAGATCCCTTGATCCACGCGAAGGGAAGCGTGACACATGCTGCTACAGCTCGGAGAGGTAAAGCGCACGTGCTATGCCCCCACTCGAGACGAGGACTGACTCCACTGGGGAGACGTCCAGAAGTTCCCCAAGATCCTTTTCAGCACTGGAGAGGAATCCTCAGGTTCGGAACCGACTCCACACAATGTCTTAGGCCCCGGCATCGACGGGAGAGGGATCCCGAGAGGTCCCCGGAGCAACTCCCATGGGGACTGGCATTTCCAGAGGCCTCCAGAGCGGGTCCCTGAGGACAACGTCTCAAGTCGAGAGCACCTGCCGCAACTCGAGAAAATCCAGGAGGTTCTCCCCTCCAGGCGAGATGAGGCCCATTTCCGCTGAGGCGTCTCCGAGGCTAATCACACCTAACTCTGGAACTTCCAAAGGGTCCATTCACACCCTTGTTGCAAATCAAGAAGTTCCCAACATACCTGACTCCACTCGAGAGGAAGCACGAGAGTCCCGCCCACATCCAGAGGAGCCCCGTTTCTGCCTGATAGATTCCAGAGGAGGGATTCCATTTCCCTGCGTGGGTCGGAAAGAATTCCGCGCGTTCC
>NW_017204815.1:0-5516 GCF_001704415.2 Capra hircus
GAGCTTTAGCAGCAGTGGTCACGCTTCCCTTCGCGTGATCAAGGGATCTGTGATTTTCCTCGATGCTTTCCCACGAGGCTTTCCCACAGGGCCTGCCCCACGTGCCATGTGGTGTTAGTCGATCCTCGCTTGAAAGTCGAGGCAGTGCAGGGAAACCAGGTTCCCTGGAATGGACTGAGACATCTGGGGGACTCTGGCAATGGTGACACGAACCTGGAGTTCCTCTCGCTTTTCCTCTGGAGAGAGCGCCTCCTTTGAGATGCGACGGGAACGCCGCGATTCTTTCCCCACCACGGCAGGGAAAGGATCAAACCTCTCGAGCTAGGAGCGGAAAACGTGGCTCCTCTTGATGTGGGCGCACTTTCCTGCTTCCTCTCGAGTGGAGACGGGTATGTCGGGGTACTTCTTGAGTTGCAGCAAGGGTGTGAAGGACCCTTTGGAAGTTCCAGAGGTAAGGTGTGATTAGCCTCGAGATACCTCAGCGGAAATGGGCCTCATGTCGCCTGGAGGGGAGAACTCCTGGATTTTCTCGAGTTGCGGCAGGTGCTCTCGACTTACGACGGGACCTCAGGGACCCACTCTGGTGGCCTCAGGAAAGCCCAGTCCCCATGCGAGTTGCTCGGGGGGCTCCTCGGGATTCCTCTCCCGTCGATGCCGGGGCCTAAGACCTTGTGTGGAGTCAGTGCCGGAACTGATCGAGTGCCGAATGGATCTTCGGCCTTCTGTAGTCTCCCCAGAGGCAAGTCCTCGTCTCGTGTGGGGGCTGCACGTGCGCTTTCCTCCGAGCTGTAGCAGCAGTGTCACGCTTCCTTTTCGTGGATCAAGGGATCTGTGGCTTTCCCTCTAGACTTTCCCATGAGGCTTTCCCACGAGGCTTTCCCACAGTGCTTTCGCCACGTGCCACAGTGGTGTGAGTCGATCCTCGGCTTAAAAGTCGAGGCAGTGCAGGGAAACCAGGTTCCCTGGAATGGACTGAGACATCTGGGGGACTCTGGCAATGGTGGCACGAACCTGGAGTTCCTCTCGCTTTTCCTCTGGAGAGCGCCTCCTCTTGAGATGCGACGGGAACGCCGCGAATTCTTTCCCCACCACGCAGGGAAAGGACCAAACCTCTCGAGTTAGGAGGCGGAAACGTGGCTCCTCTTGATGTGGGCGGCACTTTCCTGCTTCCTCTCGAGTGGTGACGGGTATGTCGCGGAACTTCTTGAGTTGCAGCAAGGGTGTGAAGGACCCTTTGGAAGTTCCAGAGGTAAGCTGTGATTAGCCTCGAGATACCTCAGCGGAAATGGGCTTCATGTCGCTTGGAGGGGAGAACCTCCTGGATTTTCTCGAGTTGCGGCATGTGCTCTCGACTTACGACGGGGACCTCAGGGACCCACTCTGGTGGCCTCAGGAAAGGCCAGTCCCCATGCGAGTTGCTCGGGGCCCTCTCGGGATTCCTCTCCCGTCGATGCCGGGCCTAAGACCTTGTGTGGAGTCAGTGCCGGAACCTGAGGATTCCTCTCCAGTGCCGACATGGATCTTCCGGGACTTCTGGAATCTCCCCAGAGGCGTAAGTCCTCGTCTCGAGTAGGGGCATGCACGTGCGCTTTCCTCCCGAGCTTAGCAGCAGTGTCACGCTTCCCTTTTCGTGGATCAAGGGATCTGTGGCTTTCCATCTAGACTTTCCCATGAGGCTTTCCCACGAGGCTTTCCCACAGGGCTTTCCCACGTGCCACGGTGGTGTGAGTCGATCCTCGGCTTTAAAGTCGAGGCAGTGAAGGGAAAACAGTTTTCCCAGGAATGGACTGAGACATCTGGGGGACTCAGGGAATGGTGGCACGACCCTGGAGTTCCTCTCGCCTTTCCTGTGGAGAGCGCCTCCTCTTGAGAAGCGACGGGAACGCCGGGAATTCTTTCCCTGCCACGCAGGGAAAGTATCCCTCCTCTCTAGCTAGCAGGCGGAAACGGGGCCACTCTGGATATGTGCGGGACTCTCGGATTCCTCTTGAGTGGAGACGGGTATGTCGGGGAACTTCTTGAGTTGCAGCAAGGGTGTGAAGGACCCTTTGGAAGTTCCAGAGTTAAAGTGTGATTACCCCCTAGTTGCCTCAACGGAAATGGGCCTCATCTCGCCTGGAGGGGAGAACCTCCTGGATTTTCTCGAGATGCGGCAGGTGCTCTCGACTTACGACGGGGACCTCAGGGATCCGCTCTGGTGGCCTCAGGAAAAGGCCAGTCCCCATGCGAGTTTGCTCCGGGGACCTCTCGGGATTCCTCTCCCGTCGATGCTGGGGCCTAAGACCTTGTGTGGAGTCAGTGCCGGAACCTGAGGATTCCTCTCCAGTGCAAACATGGATCTTAGGGTACTTCTGGAGTCTCCCCAGGGCAGTCAGTCCTCGTCTCGAGAGGGGGGCATGCACGTGCGCTTTCCTCCCGAGCTGTAGTAGCAGTGTCGTGCTTCCCTTCGCGTGGATCAAGGGATCTGTGTCTTTCCCTCGAGGCTTTCCCACGAGGCTTTCCCACAGGGCTGTCCCAGGTGCCACCGAGATGTGAGTCGATCTTCGGCTTGAAAGTCGAGGCAGTGCAGGGAAAATAGATTTCCCTGGAATGGACTGAGACATCCAGGGGACTCTGGGAATGGTGGCACGACCCTGGAGTTCCTCTCGCCTTTCCTGTGGAGAGCACCTCCTCTTGAGATGCAACGGGAACGCCGGGAATTCTTTCCCGACCACGCTGGGAAAGGATCCCCCCCTCGAGCTAGGAGGCGGAAACGGGGCTATTCTGGATGTGGGCGGGACTCTCGTGCTTCCTCTCGAGTGGAGTGGGTATGTCGGGGAACTTCTTGAGTTGCAGCAGGGTGTGAAGGACCCTTTGGAAGTTCCAGATGTTAGATGTGATTAGCCTCGAGACGCCTCAGCGGAAATGGGCCTCATCTCGAATGGAGGGGAGAACCTCCTGGATTTTCTCGAGTTGCGGCAGGTGCTCTCGACTTACGACGGGGACCTCAGGGACCCGATCTGGTGGCCTCAGGAAAGGCCAGTCCCCATGCGAGTTGCTCGGGGCCTCTCGGGATTCCTCTCCCGTCGATGCCGGGGCCTAAGACCTTGTGTGGAGTCGGTGCGGGAACCTGAGGATTCCTCTCCAGTGCTGACATGGATCTTGGGGTACTTCTGGAGTCTCCCCATGGAGTCAGTCCTCGTCTCGTTTGGGTGCATGCACGTGCGCTTTTCTCCCGAGCTGTAGCAGCAGTGTCACTCTTCCCTACGCGTGGATCAAGGGATCTGTGGCTTTCCCTCGAGGCTTTCTTTCCCACGAGGCTTTCCCACAGGGCTGTCCAACGTGCCATCGCGGTGTGAGTCCATCCTCGGCTTGAAAGTCGACGCAGTGCAGGGAAAACAGGTTTCCCTGGAATGGACTGAAACATCTGGGGGACTCTGGGAATGGGGCCTGATACTGGAGTTCCTCTCGCCTTTCCTGTGGAGAGCGCCTACTCTTGAGATGAGACGGGAACGCTAGGAATTCTTTCCCGACCACGCAGGGAAAGGATGCCTCCTCTCGAGCTAGCAGGCGGAAACGGGGCCACTCTGGATATGGGCGGGACCCTCGGGTTCCTCTTGAGTGGAGACGGGTATGTCGGGGAACTTCTTGAGTTGCAGCAAGGAAGTGACGGACCCTTTGGAAGTTCCAGAGGTAAGGTGTGATTAGCCTCGAGATACCTCAGCGGAAATAGGTCTCAGCTCGCCTGGAGGGGAGAACCTCCTGGATTTTCTCGAGTTGCGGCTGGTGCTCTCGACTTATGACGGGGAACTCAGGGACCCGGTGTGGTGGCCTCAGGAAAGGCCAGTCCCCATGCGAGTTGCTCGGGGGCCTATCGGGATTCCTCTCCCGTCGATGCTGGGTCCTAAGACATGGTGTGGACTCAGTGCCAGAACCTGAGAATTCCTCTCCAGTGCCGACATGGATCTTGGGGTACTTCTGGATTCTCCCCAGGGCAGTCAGTCCTCGTCTCGAGTGGGGGCATGCACGTGCGCTTTCCTCCCGAGCTGTAGCAGCAGTGTCGCGCTTCCCTTCGCGTGGATCAAGGGATCTGTGTCTTTCCCTCGAGGCTTTCCCACGAGGCTTTCCCACAGGGCTGTCCCACGTGTCACCGTGGTGTGAGTCGATCCTCGGATTGAAAGTCGAGGCAGTGCAGGGAAAACAGGTTTCCCTGGAATGGACTGAGACATCCAGGGGACTTTGGGAATGGGGCTTGAGACTGGAGTCCTCTCGCCTTTCCTGTGGAGAGCGCCTACACTTGAGATGAGACGGGAACGCTAGGAATACTTTCCCGACCACGCAGGGAAAGGATACCTCCTCTCGAGCTAGCAGGCGGAATCGGGGCCACTCTGGATATGGGCGGACCCTTGGGATCCTCTTGAGTGGAGACGGGTATGTCTGGGAACTTCTTGAGTTGCAGCAAGGGTGTGAAGGACCCTTTGGAAGTTCCAGAGTTTAAGTGTGATTACCCCCTTGTTGCCTCAGAGGAAATGGGCCTCATCTCGCCTGGATTGGAGAACCTCCTGGATTTTCTCGAGTTGCGTCAGGTGCTCTCGACTTACGATGGGGACCTCAGGGACCCGCTCTGGTGGCCTCAGGAAAGGCCAGTCCCCATGCGAATTGCTCTGGGGCCTCTCGGGATTCCTCTCCCGTAGATTCCGGGGTCTAAGACCTTGTGTGGAGTCGGTGCCGGAACCTGAGCATTCCTCTCCAGTGCTGACATGGATCTTGGGGTACTTCTGGAGTCTCCCCAGGGGAGTCAGTCCTCATCTCGAGTGGGGCTATGCACTTGCGCTTTCCTCTCGAGCTGTAGCAGCAGTGTCACGCTTCCCTTCACGTGGATCAAGGGATCTGTGTCTTTCCCTCGAGGCTTTCCCACGAGGCTTTCCCACAGGGATGTCCCACGTGCCACCGTTGTGTGAGTCGATCCGTGGCTTGAAAGTCGAAGCAGTGCAGGGAAAACAGGTTTCCCTGGAATGGACTGAGACATCTGGGGGACTTTGGGAATATGGCACGACCCTGGAGTTCCTCTCGCCTTTCCTGTGGAGAGCGCCTCCATTTGAGATGCGACGGGAACACCGGGAATTCTTCCCGACCACGCAGGTATAGGATCCCTCCTCTCGAGCTAGGAGGAGGAAACGGGGCTCCTCTGGATGTGCGGGGACTCTCGTGCTTCCTCTCGAGTGAACGGGTATGTCGGGGAACTTCTTGAGTTGCAGCAAGGGTGTGAAGGGCCCTTTGGAAGTTCCAGAGGTAAGGTGTGATTAGCCTAGAGATACCTCGCGGAAATGGGCCTCATGTCGCCTGGAGGGGAGAACCTCCTGGATTTTCTCGAGTTGCGGCAGGTGCTCTCGACTTACAACGGGGGGACGGCCCATTCTGGTGGCTCAGGAAAGGCCAGTCCCCATGCGAGTTGCTCGGGGGCCTCTCGGAATTCCTCTCCCGTCGATGCCGGGGCCTAAGACCTTGTGTGGAGTCAGTGCCGGAACCTGAGGATT
>NW_017204816.1:0-5516 GCF_001704415.2 Capra hircus
AGGAAACCCGAGAGGCCCCCGAGCAACTCGCATGGGGACTGGCCTTTCCTGAGGCCACCAGAGCGGGTCCCTGAGGTCCCCATCGTAAGTCGAGAGCACCTGCCGCCACTTGAGAAAAACCAGGAGGTTCTCCCCTCCATTCTAGATGAGGCTCATTTCCGATGAGGCATCTCGAGGCTAATCACACCTAACTCTGGAACTTCCAAAGGGTCCTTCACACCCTTGCTGCAACTCAAGAAGTTCCCTGACATACCCGTCTCCACTCGAGAGGAAGCACGATTGTCCCGCCCACATCCAGAGGAGCCCCGTTTCCGCCTCCTAGCTCGAGAGGAGGGATCCTTTCCCTACATGATGGGGAAAGAATTTCCGGCGTTGCCATCACATCTCAAGAGGAGCCGCTCTCCACAGGAAACGCGAAAGGAACTCCAGGGTCGTGCCACCATTCCCAGAGTCCCCCAGATGTCTCAGTCCATTCCAGGGAAACCTGTTTTCCCTGCATTGACTCGACTTTCAAGCCGAAGAGCATTCACACCACGGTGGCACATGGGACAGCCCTGTGGGAAAGCCTCGAGGGAAAGCCTCGTGGGAAAGCCTGGAGGGAAAGGCACAGATCCCTTGATCCACGCGGTGTGAAGCGTGACACTGCTGCTACAGCTGGGAGGAAAACGCACGTGCATGCCCCCACTGGAGACGAGGACTGACTCCCCTGGGGAGACTCCAGAAGTACCCCAAGATCCATGTCAGCACTGGAGTGGAGTCCTCAGGTTCCGGCACCGACTCCACACAAGGTCTTAGGCCCGGCATCTACGGAGAGGAATCCCGAGAGGCCCCGAGCAACTTGCATGGGCACTGGCCTTTCCTGAGGCCACCAGAACGGGTCCCTGAGGTCCCCGTCGTAAGTCGAGAGCACCTTCCGCAACTCGAGAAAAACCCAAGAGGTTCTCCCCTCCAGGCGAGATGAGGCCCATTTCCGCACAGACGTCTCGAGGCTAATCACACCAGCCTCGGGAAATTCCAAAGGGTCCTTCACACCCTTGCTGCAGCTCAAGAAGATCCCCGACATACCCGTCTCCTCTCGAGATGAAGCACGAGAGTCCTGCCCACATCCAGAGGAGCCCCGATTTCGCCTCAAAGCTCAAGAGCACGGATCCTTTCCCTGCGTGTGCGGGAAAGAATTCCGGCGTTCCCGTCACATCTGAAGTGGAGGCACTCTCCAAGGAAAGGCGAGAGGAACTCCAGGGTCGTGCCACCATTCCCAGATTCCCCCAGATGTCTCAGTCCATTCCAGGGAAAACTGTTTTCCTTGCACTGCCTCGACTTTCAAGCCGAGGATCGACTCACACCACGGTGGCACGTGGGACAGTCCTGTGGGAAAGCCTCGTGGGAAAGCCTCGAGGGAAAGCCACAGATCCCTTGATCTACTCGACGGGAAGCGTGACACTTCTGCTACAGCTCGGGAGGGTATCGAACTGCATGCCCACACTCGAGACGAGCACTGACTCCCCTGGGGAGACTCCTGAAGTACCCCAAGATCCATGTCAGCACTGCAGATGAATCCTCAGATTTCGGCACCAACTCCACACAAGGTCTTAGGCCCCGACATCGAAGGTAGAGGAATAACGAGAAGCCCCCAAGCATCTCGCATGGGGACCGGCCTTTGCTGAGGCCACCAGAACGGGTCCCTGAGGTCCCTTTCGTAAGTCGAGAGCACCTGCCCCAACTCGAAAAATCCAGGAGGTTCTCCCCTCCAGGCGAGATGAGGCCCATTTCCACTGAGGCGTCTCGAGGTTAATCACACCTAAACTCTGGAACTTCCAAAGGGTCCTTCACACCCTTGCTGCAACTCAAGAAGTTCCCCGACATAACCGTCTCCACTGGAGAGGAAGCACGAGAGTCCCGCCCACATCCAGAGGAGCACCGTTTATGCCTCTTAGCCCGAGAGGATGGATCCTTTCCCTGCGTGGTTGGGAAAGAATTGCCTGCATTCCCGTCGCATCTCATGAGGAGGCGGTCTCCTCAGGAAAGGCAAGAGGAACTCAAGACTCGTGCCACCATTCCCAGAGTCCCCCAGATGTCTCAGTCCATTCCAGGGAATACAGTTTTCCCTGCACTGCCTCGATTTCATGCCAGGATCGACTCACACCACGGGTGGCACGTGGGACAGCCCTGTGGGAAAGCCTCCTGGGAAAGCCTCATGTGATAGCCTCAAGGGAAAGACACTGATCCCTTGATCCACTCGACGGGAAGCGTGACACTGCTGTTACAGCTGGGAGGGAATCGAACTGCATGCCGCCACTCGAGACGAGGACTGACTCCCCTGGGGGACACTAGAAGTACCCCAAGATCCATGTCAGCAGTGGAGAGGAATCCTCAGGTTGCGTCACCGACTCCACTCAAAGTCTTAGGCTCGGCATCGACGGTAGAGGAATTCCGAGCGGCCCCCAAACATCTCGAATGGGGGACTGGCCTTTACTCAGGCCACCAGAGCGGGTCCCTGAGGTCCCCGTCGTAAGTCGACAGCACCTGCCGCACCTCGAGAAAATCCAGGAGGTTCTCCCCTCCAGGCGAGATGAGGCCCTTTTCTGCTGAGGCGTCTCGAGGTTAATCACACCTAACCTCTGGAACTTCCAAAGGGTCCTTCACACCCTTGCTGCAACTCAAGAAGTTCCCCGACATAACCGTCTCCACTGGAGAGGAAGCACGACAGTCCCGCCCACATCCAGAGGAGCCCCGTTTCTGCCTCATAGCTCGAGAGGATGCATCCTTTCCCTGCGTGGTCTGGAAAGAATTCCCGGAGTTCCCGTCCCATCTAAAGAGGAGGCGCTCTCCACAGGAAAGGCCAGAGGAACTCCAGGGTCGTGCCACCATTCCAAGAGTTCCCCAGATGTCTCAGTCCATTCCAGAGGAACCTGTTTTCCCTGCACTGCCATGACTTTCACGCCGAGGACGTCTCACACCAAGGTGGCATGTGGGACAGCCCTGTGGGAAAGCCTCATGGAAAGCCTAGAGGAAAGCCACAGATCCCTTGATCCACGCAACGGGAAGCGTGACACTGCTGCTACCGCTCGGGAGGAAAGCGCACGTGCATGCCCCCACTCGAGACGAGGACTGACTCCCCTGGGGAGACTCCAGAAGTACCACAAGATCCATGTCAGCACTGGAGAGGAATCTTCAGGTTCCAGCCCCGACTTCACACAAGGTCTTAGGCCCCGGCATCGACAGGAGAGGAATCCTGAGAGGCCCCCTAGAAACTTGAATGGGGACTGGCCTTTCCTGAGGCCACCAGAGCTGGCCCCTGAGGTCCCCGTCATAAGTCGAGAGCACCTGCCGCAACTCGAGAAAATCCAGGAGGTTCTCCCCTCCAGGCGAGATGAGGCCCATTTCCACTGAGGTGTCTCGAGGCTAATCACACCTAACCTCTGGAACTTCCAAAAGGTACTTTTCACCCTTGCTGCAACTCAAGAAGTTCCCCGACATACCCGTCTCCACTCGAGAATAAGCAAGATGGTCCCCCCTACATCCACAGGAGGCGCGTTTCCGCCTCGTCGCTCGAGATGAGGGATCCTTTCCTTCCGGGGACCAGCGTGAGGAATTCCGCCTATGGCAAAGGTCATGAGGAAGGAGGCTTGGCATGCGCAAAGGCGTGATCAAGCCTCAGGTAACCCCCTGTTCCCGAGCATCGAACCCCAAAACCAGAGTCTGTTTTATGCTCTCACCTACACTTCTGACTTTACGGGGGCTCTCCCCCATAACTGTTTCTCTCGGAGAAGAAGTAAACGTGCAGCTTCAAGGCAATAAATATTCTTGGGCATGACAAGAGTGTTTCAGCTTGCCGACTCCTCTGAAGGTTATCTAGCCCACCTTTATAGGTTTGTCCGGCCACATGTGATTGTTTACAGCCTCCCAACCTGAGAGGCATGAGATGTTTTAGACTTACTAAAGGCAAATTATTTTGGGGAGTTAGAAATTATTAGTATAGTTGGTTAGGAATTATATTGGTGAAGGGTTCTTCATTTGTTGTGTCAAAAATTGCTGCTAATTCCCTGCTCTGGGTGGGACAAGGATATTTTAGGTCAAACCTCTCTGCTGACAGACCAGCTTGTGTGACAGGATTATCCATACTGCTGCCACTAGGCACAAGATTGTTTACTGCCTCTCAACTGTAAACAGCACAGAGAGTTTTGGAGTATTTTGAGAGTCTTAATTAGCATAGGACTTTTTCTTCTTGTTGAGTCAATGATTGCCACCAGGCCTCCATATCCTTAGGCACTTGGGAATATATTAATCAATGTATTTGGAATATAGCAAAGGAAATATAGCAGTTTTTGATGTTAGCAATACTAGACTTTTTGAGTTAATGGATTTTCACTTTTGTAATAGATCACTGTACTTTGTTATATATCACTGTGTCCTTTCTATGTAAGAATGTAACTTTATCATATCTTAAGACTAAATAGATCTTAAGGGGAGAATTGATGAAAGGATTTTCATTTGTTAGGCTGATGTTTGCTGATAAAATCTCCATGTTCCCTACCCTTATAATGAATATAACTAGTATATAGGAGAAATAAGTATTAACCTTTAAGCATATAGGAGAAATAAGAATTCACCTTTAAGACTAATCATGTTAACCTTGGGTTAAATAAATTCCTTTCTTGATTGTAACTCACTACACCCTCACCCTATAGGAATGTAACTTTATTTGGAGGGTGGTGCCTGGTTTAAGAAAAAACACCCTTGGAAGAAATAAGTTTATTGGTTATCAGAAAGAAAGGATCATAAAATGTCAGCAGGTCTCATTCATGGCCAGAAGATGATGTAAGATCCCTAAGACCTTTTTTTTATACATTTATGTGAAGCACCTGATTTTGATAAAGGTCAGGATGCCGACTCCTGCGTGACTCTGTATTCATCCCTATGTGTAACAAGAGGTATACAAGCAAAACCAAAAATAAAGAAATCAGATCAGTTTCCGGAAAGACTGATTCCCCCATGTCGCTTCTTTTTTTGCTCCCGTTTTTCTGGCTGAATTCTCTACTGGAGGATGGATGCTATTCCACGTAATCCAAGTTATTCAGCCTCTTTTTCTCCAATAATCTTCCTACTACACAATCCATTTCTAATCTCTTTATATCTGGGATTAAATATGTATATTCCAAAAGACGACGACTACGTCCCCACCTTCGAATCACGCTGGATCCACCGGGGCTGGACCACGGGACTTTCCCTGCTTGGTCGGGAAAGTATTCCCGGCGTTCCCACCGCATCTCAAGAAGAGGCGCTCTCCACAGGAAAGGCGAGAGGAACTCCAGGGTCGTGCCACAATTCCAAGAGTTCCCCCAGATGTCTCAGTCCATTCCAGAGAACCTGTTTTCCCTGCACTGCCTTGATTTTCACGCCGAGGATCGACTGGCACCATGGTGGCACGTGGGACAGCGATGTGGGAAAGCCTCGGGAAAGCCTCGAGGAAAGCCCCGTGAGAAATACCTCGAGGGAAAGACATAGATCTCTTGATC
>NW_017204817.1:0-5515 GCF_001704415.2 Capra hircus
CAGCATGTTTTCCAGGTCAGTTCAAGTTCAGTCGCTCAGTGTGTCCGACTCTTTGCGACCCATGAATCGCAGCACGCCAGGCCTCCCTGTCCATCACCAACTCCTGGAGTTCACTCAGACTCACATCCATCGAGTCAGTGATGCCATCCAGCCATCTCATCCTCTGTCGTCCCCTTCTCCTCCTGCCCCAATCCCTCCCAGCATCAGAGTCTTTTCCAATGAGTCAACTCTTCGCATGAGGTGGCCAAAGTACTGGAGTTCAGCTTTAGCATCATTCCTTCCAAAGAAATCCCAGGCTGATCTCCTTCAGAATGGACTGGTTGGATCTCCTTGCAGTCCAAGGGACTCTCAAGAGTCTTCTCCAACACCACAGTTCAAAAGCATCAATTCTTCGGCGCTCAGCCTTCTTCACAGTCCAACTCTCACATCCATACATGACACAGGAAAAACCATAGCCTTGACTAGACGGACCTTAGTTGGCAAAGTAATGTCTCTGCTTTTGAATATGCTATCTAGGTTGGTCATAACTTTTCTTCCAAGGAGTAAGCGTCTTTTAATTTCATGGCTGCAGTCACCATCTGCAGTGATTTTGGAGCCCCCAAAAATAAAGTCTGACACTGTTTCCACTGTTTCCCCATCTATTTCCCATGAAGTGATGGGACCAGATGCCATGATCTTCGTTTTCTGAATGTTGAGCTTTAAGCCAACTTTTTCACTCTCCTCTTTCACTTTCATCAAGAGGCTTTTTAGTTCCTCTTCACTTTCTGCCATAAGGGTGGTGTCATCTGCATATCTGAGGTTATTGATATTTCTCCCGGCAATCTTGATTCCAGCTTGTGTTTCTTCCAGTCCAGCGTTTCTCATGATGTACTCTGCATAAGTTAAATAAGCAGGGTGACAATATACAGCCTTTTCTCCTATTTGGAACCAGTCTGTTGTTCCATGTCCAGTTCTAACTGTTGCTTCCTGACCTGCATACAGTTTCTCAAGAGGCAGGTCAGGTGGTCTGGTATTCCCATCTCTTCAGAATTTCCACAGTTTATTGTGATCCACACAGTCAAAGGCTTTGGCATAGTCAATAAAGCAGAAATAGATGTTTTTTCTGGAACTCTCTTGCTTTTTCATGATCCAGCGGATGTTGGCAATTTGATCTCTGGTTCCTCTGCCTTTTCTAAAACCAGCTTGAACATCAGGAAGTTCACGGTTCATGTATTGCTGAAGCCTGGCTTGGAGAATTTTGAGCATTACTTTACTAGCATGTGAGATGAGTGCAATTGTGCGGTAGTTTGAGCATTCTTTGGCATTGCCTTTCTTTGGGATTGGAATGAAAACTGACCTTTTCCAGTCCTGTGGCCACTGCTGAGTTTTTTTTTTTGCCACATGTGCGTGACAGCATTTCAGCAATTTGAACAACAGGAACAATAAAAACAGGACTGGAAAAGGTCAGTTTTTCATTCCAATCCCAAAGAAAGGCAATGCCAAAGAATGCTCAAACTACCGCACAATTGCACTCATCTCACATGCTAGTAAAGTAATGCTCAAAATTCTCCAAGCCAGGCTTCAGCAGTACATGAACAGTGAACTCCCTGATGTTCAAGCTGGTTTTAGAAAAGGCAGAGGAACCAGAGATCAAATTGCCAACATCCACTGGATCATGGAAAAAGCAAGAGAGTTCCAGAAAAACATCTATTTCTGCTTTATTGACTATGCCAAAGCCTTTGACTGTGTGGATCACAATAAACTGTGGAAAATTCTGAAAGCGATGGGAATACCAGACCACCTGACCTGCCTCTTGAGAAATCTGTATGCAGGTCAGGAAGCAACAGTTAGAACTGGACATGGAACAACAGACTGGTTCCAAATAGGAAAAGGAGTATGTCAAGGCTGTATATTGTCACCCTGCTTATTTAACTTCTATGCAGAGTACATCATGAGAAACGCTGGACTGGAAGAAACACAAGCTGGAATCAAGATTGCCAGAAGAAATATCAATAACCTCAGATATGCAGATGACACTACCCTTATGGCAGAAAGTGAAGAGGAGCTAAAAAGCCTCTTGATGAAAGTGAAAGAGGAGAGCAAAAAAGTTGGCTTAAAGGTCAACCAACATTCAGAAAACGAAGATCATGGCATCTGGTCCCATCACTTCATGGGAAATAGATGGGGAAACAGTGGAAACAGTGTCACACTTTATTTTTGGGGGGCTCCAAAATCACTGCAGATGGTGACTGTAGCCATGAAATTAAAAGACGCTTACTCCTTGGAAGAAAAGTGATGACCAACCTAGATAGTATATTCAAAAGCAGAGACATTACTTTGCTGACTAAGGTCCATCTAGTCAAGGCTATGGTTTTTCTTGTGGTCATGTATGGATGTGAGAGTTGGACTGTGAAGAAGGCTGAGTGCCGAAGAATTGATGCTTTTGAACTGTGGTGCTGGAGAAGACTCTTGAGGGTCCCTTGGACTGCAAGGAGATCCAACCAGTCCATTCTGAAGGAGATCAACCCTGGGATTTCTTTGGAAGGAATGATGCTAAAGGCTGAAGCTCCAGTACTTTGGACACCTCATGAGAAGAGTTGACTCATTGGAAAAGACTCTGATGCTGGGAGGGATTGGGGGCAGGAGGAGAAGGGGATGACCGAGGATGAGATGGCTGGATGGCATCACGGACTCGATGGACATGAGTCTGAGTGAACTTCAGGAGATGGTGATGGACAGGGAGGCCTGGCGTGCTGCGATCATGGGGTCGCAAAGAGTCGGACACGACTGAGCGACTGAAATGAACTGAATTGATGCCTTGACTTCTAATGGGTAGAACAGTTCTCAGAGCTTTTTGAGATACTCATCCAGGTTATAATCCTCAAATCTAGCTGGAATATAATTTTCCATTTCTTTTTAGATTGACTAATTTTTCATCAACATTTGCAATACTCTGTAATAACATATGTTACAAATTCCAACCATTTGCTTGATATTTAGACTAATGTCAGGCTTCCCAGATGGCTTGGTGGTAAAGAACTTACCTGCAGTGCAGGAAACACAGGTTTAATCCCTGGGTCAGGAAGATCCCCTGGAGAAGGAAAAGGCATCTGAATCCAGTATTCTTTCCTGGGAAGTTCCATGAGCAGAGGAGCCTGGTGGGCTACAGTTCATGGGGTCGCAAAAGAGTCAGACACAACTTAGCGATGAAACCACAACAACAACTTGTGTCTTACAAAGGGGCCAAGACTGGTCAGGCCAGTACAGGGATACAAAACTTGCTACTTCAAATGTGTCTCTGGTATGAAGATTAATTTAAACTTATCATTTTTAAGAAGTGGAAGATTCAGGAAGTTTTTCTTGTTACCTTCCTATTAACTGTCTACATAAATTAGATAAAGGGCCTGTTTCTGGAACAGATCTATCATCAGAGATATCTGCAAAGAATATGGGTTAGGTATGATGGGGGAAACACTGCAGGGCCTAGAGGTCAGACTACAGGTTGGATTTCATTATCTCTGCCTGGTCCATGTGAATTGCCTTCCTTTCCTTTCAAGTCCCAGACCACTACCTTCAACATCTTTTGTCTTTAGCTGAAGGTAGTATTTAAGGTGAGGGTTTTGGCCATTTTGGTGAGTTACTCAGCTCACCTATGTATACATGTTAATAACTTTTGTTGAGATTTTTTCCTGTTAATCTATCTCATGTCATTTGAATTCTTAGCCTAGCCAGAAAAACCTAGAGGGTAGAGGAAAATTTCTTCCTTTCAGACACCAGTAAAACAGAACTGTGTTGATCTATGGAATGTGGATAAGTATAGAGAAAGTATAAACCATGACACATACACAGAACTACAGACAGATTATCATGAATGAAGCATAGAGGTGTGAGAAATGGCAAGACATAACCAGAGTGATAAGCAAAGACTAGATTTTAAGGAATGTAGATACCACACTGAAGATTTTGTTCTTTATCCTTAAAGATATAAGAAGGAAATGATTATGGTATATATTTAGAAAGATCATGATAGAAATTTTATACAGAATTCTTTTGTCCTCACGAAACCGAGGTCTAGGGATCGTCTGTCCAAAACAGGAATATGGATAATAGCAAACCTGGAATTCAGACTCATCAGAGTCACTTCTGGTTCACTTTAGGATGCAGCTATTGGTGGACAAGGAGGCCTGGCATGCTGCAGTCCATGGGGTCACAAAGAGTCAGACACGACTGAGTGACTGAACTGACTGACTGAAACCAAGTAGGCCCCTGTGGGGCTCCAGGGCATGGAAGCCTTTCAAACAGTTGCTAATCAGGGAATAGAGGGAGTGCAGAGACACAGCGAAGAAGAACTAAAGAGCCTCTTGATGAAAGTGAAAGCGGAGAGTCAAAAAGTTGGCTTAAAACTCAACATACAGAAAACTAAGATCATGGCATCTGGTCACATCACTCCATGGCAAATAGATGGGGAAACAATGGAAACAGTGGCTGACTTTTTTCGGTGGGGGGGGGGAGGGATCCAAAATCACTGCAGATGGTGACTGCAGCCATGAAATTAAAAGACGCTTACTCCTTGGAAGGAAATTTATGACCAATCTAGACAGCATATTAAAAAGCAGAGACATTACTTTGCCCACAAAGGTCCGTCTAATCAAGGCTATGGTTTTTCCAGTAGTCATGTATGGATGTGACAATTGGACTATAAAGAAAGCAAAAAATAATAATAATAAAATTAAATTAAAAAAACAAGAAAGCTGAGTGCCGAAGAATTGATGCTTTTGAACTGTGGTGCTGGAGAAGAATCTTGAGAGTCCCTTGGACTGCAAGGAGATCCAACCAGTCCATTCTAAAGGAGATTAGTCCTGGGTGTTCATTGGAAGGACTGATGCTGAAGCTGAACTCCAATACTTTGGCCACCTGATGTGAAGAGCTGACTCATTGGAAAAGACCCTGATGCTGGGAAAGATTGGAGGCAGGAGAAGGGGACAAAAGAGGATGAGATGGTTGGATGGCATCACCAACTCAATGGACATGAGTTTGGGTAAACTCCGGGAATTTGTGATGGACAGGGAGGCCTGGCGTGTTGCAGTCCATGGGGTCGCAAAGTCAGACATGACTGAGCGACCGGACTGAACTGAGAGACAAGGGAGGAGCAGTCAAGAAACAATAGTACAGCCTTGGGGCAAGGTCTTGGTTTTGCTCCAAGGGATACACATAACAATATCTTTGAATTCTTTACAAAATCCCAACAAATGGAAGATGCTAGCATTCTTCATTCCAGAGAAGACCATGTGAAGCCTGATTAAAGGAAGCAGAAAAGTTCTAGGAGACCATCTGAGACCAGATTAAAGGAGTGCATGTTCTACACACACCCTGATCCTTATCAGCAACCTCACCCTTCAACCATTGCTATAAAACTCCTCACCAAATCCTCCCAGGTTGAAACACACAATTTTTCAGGTCAGTAGCCCGCTGTCTACCCCCTCTCCCTGCTCCAGCTCTTTGCCTGGCAAAGAAAATAAAGCATGTCTTGTTCTAA
>NW_017204818.1:0-5515 GCF_001704415.2 Capra hircus
TTTCGAGGCTAATCACACTTAACCTCTGGAACTTCCAAAGGGTCCTTCACACCCTTACTGCAACTCAAGAAAATCCCCGACTTACCCGTCTCCACTCGAGAGGAGGCACGAGAGTCCTGCCCACATCCAGAGGAGCCCCGTTTCCGCCTCCTAGCTTGAGAGGTGGGATCCTTTCCCTGCGTGGTCAGGAAAGAATTCCCGGCGTTTCTGTCCCATCTCAAGAGGAGGCGCTCTCCACAGGAAAGGCGAGAGGAACTCCAGGGTCGTGTCCCCATTCCAGAGTCCCCCAGATGTCTCAGTCCCAGGGAAACCTGTTTTCCCTGCACTGCCTTCACTTTCAAAGCCGACGAACGACTCACACCACGGTGGAACGTGGGCCAGCCCTGTGGGAAAGCCTCGTGGGAAGCCTCGTGGGAAAGCCTCAAGGGAAAGACACAGATCCCTTAATCCAAGCGAAGGAAGGGTGACACTGCTGCTACAGCTCGAGAGGAAAGCGCACTTCCAGGCCCCACTCGAGCCGAGGACTGACTCCCCTGGGGAGAATCCAGAAGTACCCCAAGATCCATGTCAGCACTGGAGAGGAATCCTCAGGTTCGGGAACCGACTCCACACAAGGTCTTAAGCCCTGCATCGAAGGGAGAGGAATCCCGAGAGGCCCCCGAACAACTCGCATTGGACTGGTCTTTCCTGAGGCCAACAGTGCGGGTCCCTGAGGTCCCCGTCCTAAGTCGAGAGCACCTGCCGCAACTCGAGAAAATTCAGGAGGTTCTCCCCTCCAGGCGAGATGAGGCCCTTTTCCCCTGATGCGTCTCGAGTCTAATCACACCTAACCTCTGGAATTCCAAAGGGTCCTTCACACCCTTGCTGCAACTCAAGAAGTTCCCCGACATACCCGTCTCCACTCGAGAGGAAGCACGAGAGTCCCGCCCACATCCAGAGGAGCCCCTATTCCGGCTCCTAGATCGAGAGGAGGGATCCTTTCCCTGTGTGGTCGGGTAAGAATTCCCGGCGTTCCCGTCGCATCTCAAGAGGAGGCGCTCTCCACAGGAAAGGCGAGAGGAACTCCAGGGTCGTGCCACCATTCCCAGAGTCCCCCCAGATGTCTTAGTCCATTCCAGGGAAACCTGATTTCCCTACACTGCCTTGACTTTCAAGCCGAGGATCGACTCACACCACGGTGGCACGTGGGACAGCCCTGTGTGAAAGCCTCCTGGGAAATGCTTGTGGGAAAGCCTCAAGCGAAAGCCACAGATCCCTTGATCCACGCCTATGGAAGCGCGACACTGCTGCTACAGCTCGGGAGGAAAGCACACGTGCATGCCCCCCACTCGAGACGAGGACTGACTCCCCTGAGGAGACTCCAGAAGTACGCCCAAGTCCATGTCGGCACTGGAGATTAATCCTCAGGTTCCGGCACCGATTCCACACAAGGTCTTAGGCCCCGGCATCAACGAGAGAGGAATCCCGAGAGGCCTCCGATCAACTCGCATGGGGACTGGCCTTTCCTGAGGCCACCAGAGCGGTCCCTGCGGTCCCCGTCATAAGTCGAGAGCACCTGCCGCAACTCAGAAAATCCAGGAGGTTCTCCCTCCAGGCGAGATGAGCCATTTCACTGAGGCGTCTCGAGGCTAATCACACCTAACCTCTGGAACTTCCAAGGGTCCTTCACACCTTGCTGCAACTCAAGAATTCCCTACATACCGTCTCCACCGAGTGGAAGCACAGAGATCGCCCACATCCAGAGGAGCCCGTCTCCGCTCTAGCTCGAGAGAGGGATCCTTTCCCTGGTGGTCAGGAAAGAATTCCTGTTGTTACCGTCGCATCTCAAGAGGAGGCGCTCTGCACAGGAAACGCGAGAGGAACTCCAGGGTCGTGCCACCATTCCACAGTCCCCATATGTCTCAGTCCATTCCAGGGAAACCTGTTTTCCCTGCACTGCCTCGACTTTCAAGCCGAGGATCGACTAACACCACGTGGCACGTGGGACAGCCTGTGGGAAAGCCTCGTGGAAAGCCTCGTGGAAAGCCTCGAGGGAAAGACCCTGATTCCTTGATTCACGTGAAGGGATGTGTGACACTGCTGCTAGAGCGGAGAAAAGCACACGTGCATGCCCCACTCGAGACGAGGACTGACTCCCCTGGGCAGACTCCAGAAGTACCCCAAGATCTATGTCAGCACTGGAGAGGAATCTCCGTTTCCGACACCGACTCCACAAAGGTCTTAGGCACCGGATCGTCGGGAGAGGAATCCCGAGAGGCCCCGAGCAACTCGCATGGGGACTGGCCTTTCCTGAGGCCACCAGAGCGGTCCCTGAGGTCCCCGTCGTAAGTCGAGAGCACTGCCGCAACTAGAAAATCCAGGAGGTTCTCCCTCCAGGCGAGATGAGGACATTACTGCTGAGGCGTCTCGAGGCTAATCACACCTAACCTCTGGAACTTCAAAGGGTCCTTCACACCTTGCTGCAACTCAAGTTCCCGACATACCCGTCTCCACTCGAGAGGAAGCACGAGAGTTCTGCACATCCAGAGGAGCCCGTTTCCTACTATTGCTCGAGAGAAAGGATCCTGTCCCTGCGTGGTCGGGAAAGAATTCCCGGCGTTCCTTCGCATCTCAAGAAGAGGCGCTCTCCACAGGAAAGGCAAGAGGAACTCCAGGGTCGTGCCACATTCCAGAGTCCCCCAGATGTCTCAGTCCATTCCAGGGAAACCTGTTTTCCCTGCACTGCCTCGACTTTCAAGCCGAGGATCGACTCACACCACGTTGGCACGTGGGACAGCCCTGTGGGAAAGCCTCGTGGGAAAGCCTCGTGGGAAAGCCTCGAGGGAAAGCCCCGAGGGAAAGCCCCTGATCCCTTGATCCACGAGAAGGGAAGCGTGACACTGCTGCTACAGCTCGGGAGGAAAGCGCACATGCATGCCCCCACTCGAGACGAGGACTGACTCCCCTGGGAGACTCCAGAAGTACCCCAAGATGCATGTCAGCACGGGAGAGGAATGCTCAGGTTCCCGCACCAACTCCACACAAGATCTTAGGCCCCGGCATCGACGGGAGAGGAATCCCGAGAGGCCCCCGTGCAAATCGCATGGGGACGCTGCCTTTCCTGAGGCCACCAGAGCGGGTCCTGAGGTCCCCGTCGTAAGTCGAGAGCACCTGCCGCAACTCGAGAAAATGCAGGAGGTTCTCCCTCCGGGCGAGATGAGGCCCATTTCCGCTCAGGCGTCTCGAGTCTAATCACACCTAACCTCTGGAACTTCCAAAGGGTCCTTCACACCTTGCTGCAACTCAAGAAATTCCCCGACATACCCGTCTGCACTCGAGAGGAAGCATGAGAGTCCCGCCACATTCAGAGGAGCCCCGTTTCCGCCTCCTAGCTCGAGAGGTAGAATCCTTTCTTTGCGTGGTCGGAAAGAATTCCCGGCATTCCCGTCGCATCTCAAGAGGAGGCGCTCTCCACAGGAAAGGCGAGAGGAACTCCAGGGTGGTGCCACCATTCCCAGAGTCCCCCAGACGTCTCAGTCCATTCCAGGGAAATCTGTTTTCTCTGCACTGCCTGGACGTTCAAGCCGAGGATCGACTCACACCACGGTGGCACGTGGGACAGCCTGTGGGAAAGCCTCTTGGGAAATCCTCGTGGGGAAAGCCTCAAGCGAAAGCCACAGATCCCTTGATCCATGCCTATGGAAGCGTGACACTGCTGCTACAGCTCGGGAGGAAAGCGCACTTGCATGCCCCCACGGGAGACGAGGACTGACTCCCCTGAGGAGACTCCAGAAGTACCCAAGATCCATGTCAGCACTGGAGAGGAATCCTCAGGTTCCGGCACCGACTCCCCACAAGGTCTTTGGCCCCGGCATCGTCGGGAGAGGAATCCGAGAGGCCCCTGAGCAAGCTCGCATGGGGTCTAGCCTTTCCTGAGGCCGATAGAGCGTATCCCTCGGGTCCCCGTCATAACTCGAGAGCACCTGCGGCAACTCGAGAAAATCCAGGAGGTTCTCCTTCCAGGCGAGATGAGCCCAATTTCCGCTGAGGCGTCTCGAGGCTAATCACACCTTACCTCTGGAACTTCCAAAGGGTCCTTCACACCCTTGCTGCAACTCAAGAAGTTCCCCGACATACCCGTCTCCACTCGAGAGGAAGCACTAGAGTTCCGCCATATCCAGAGGTGCCCCGTTTCCGCCTCAAAGCTCGAGAGGAGGGATCTTGTCGCTGCGTGGTAGGGAAAAAATTCCCGGTATTCCCGTCGCATCCCAAGAGGAGGCGCTCTCCACAGGAAAGGCGAGAGGAACTCCAGGGTCGTGCTACATTCCCAGAGTTCCACAGATATCTCAGTCCATTCCAGGGATATCTGTTTTCCCATCACTGCCTCGACTTTCAAGCCAAGGATCGACTCACACGAGGGTGGCACGTGGGACAGCCCTGTGGGAAAGCCTCGTGGGAAAGCTTTGTGGGAAAGCCTAGAGGGAAAGACACAGATCCCTTGATCCACGCTACGGGAAGCGTGACACTGCTGCTACAGCTCGGGTGGAAAGCGTACGTGCATGCCCCCACTCGAGACGAGGACTGACTCCCCTGGGGAGACTCCAGAAGTACCCAGGATCCATGTCATCACTGGAGAGGAATCCTCAGGTTCTGGCACCGACTGCACACAAGGTCTTAGGCCCGGCATCGAAGGGAGAGGAATCCCGAGAGGCCCCCCGAGCAACTCGCATGGGGACTGGCCTTTCCTGAGGCCACCAGAGCGGGTCCCTGAGGTCCCCGTCGTAAGTCGAGAGCACCTGCCACAACTCGAGAAAATCCAGGAGGTTCTCCCCTCCAGGCGAGATGAGGCCCATTTCCGCTGAGGCGTCTCGAGGCTAATCACATCTATCATCTGGAACTTCCAAAGGGTCCTTCACACCCTTGCTGCAACTCAAGAAGTTCCCCGACATACCCGTCTCCACTCGAGAGGAGCACGAGAGTTCCGCCAACATCCAGAGGAGCCCTGTTTCCGTCTCCTAGTTCGAGAGGAGGGATCCTTACCCTGCGTGTTGGGGAAAGATTCCCAGCGTTCCGTCCCATCTCAAGAGGAGGCGCTCTCCACAGGAAAGGTGAGAGGAACTCCAGGGTCGTGCCACCATTCCCAGAGTCCCCAACATGTCTCAGTCCATTCCAGGGAAACCTGTACAACCTGCACTGCCTCGACATTGAAGGCGAGGATCGACTCACACCACGGTGGCATGTGGGATAGCCCTGTGGGAAAGCCTCGTGGGAAAGCCTCAGGGAAAGCCACAGATCACTTGATCCACGCGAAGGAAAGCGCGACCTGCTGGAGCCGTGATTGCTAGAGGCTGGGAAGTAAGCCTACGATGCATCGCGCGCCCGTCGAAGAGGAAGGAGATTGACTCCCTGGGGAGGACTCAGCAGAAGTAGCCCGAAGATCATGTGCATGCGACTGGAGAGGAATCGCTGCAGGTTCGACCGCGTGTGCAGCCAAGGTCTTGGCCCTGGCATCGACGTGGAGAGGATGCCGAGAAGA
>NW_017204819.1:0-5514 GCF_001704415.2 Capra hircus
GTGCTCTCGACTTACGACGGGGACCTCAGGGACCGCTCTGGTGGCCTCAGGAAAGGCCAGTTACCATGCGAGTTGCTCGGGGGGCCTCTCGGGTTCCTCTCCCGTCGATGCCGGCGCCTTATACCTTGTGTGGAGTCGGTGCCGGAACCTGAGAAAACCTCTCCAGTGCTTACATGGACCTTGGGGTACTTCTGGAGTCTCCCAGGTGAGTCAGTCCTCGTCTCTAGTGGATGCATGCACTGCATTTCCTCCAGAGCTGTAGCATCAGTGTCACGCTTCCCTTCGTGTGGATCCAGGAATCTGTGGCTTTCCGTGGCGGCTTTCTCACGAGGCTTTGCCACGAGGCTTTCCCACGACGTTTACCCACTGGGCTGTCTCACATGCCACCGTGTTGTTGAGTCGTCCTTGGCTTGAAAGTCGAGGCAGTGCTGGGAAACTGGTTTCCCTGTTATGGACTGAGCATCTGGGGCACTCTGGGAATGGTGGCACGACCCTGGAGTTCCTCTCGCCTTTCCTGTGGAGAGCGCCTCCTCTTGAGATGCGACGGAACCGCGGGAATTCTTTCCCGACTACGCAGGGAAAGGATCCCTCCTCTCGAGCTAGGAGGCAGAAACGGGGTCTCCTCTGGATGTGGCCGGGACTCTCGTGCTTCCTTCGAGTGAGCCCGGGTAAGTCGGGGAACTTCTTGAGTTGCAGTAAGGTGTGAAGGACCCTTTGGAAGTTCCAGAGGTTAGCTGTGATTAGCCTCGAGAAGCCTCAGCGGAAATGGTCCTCATCTTGCCTGGAGGGGAGAACCTCCTGGATTTTCTCGAGTTGCGGCAGGTGCTCTCGACTTACGACGGGGAACTCAGGACCCGCTCTTGGTGGCCTCAGGAAGGCCAGTTACCATGCGAGTTGCTCGGGGCCTCTCGGGATTCCTCTCCCCTCGATGCGGGGCCTAAGACCTTGAGTGGAGTCGGGTGCCGAAACCTGTGGATTCCCTCCAGTGCTGACATGGATCTTGGGGTACTTCTGGAGTCTCCCCAGGAGAGTCAGTCCTCGTCTCGAGTGGGCATGCACGTGCTCTTCTCCCGAGCTGTAGCAGCAGTGTCTCGCTTCCCTTCACGTGGATCAAGGGATCAGTGGCTTTCCCTCGAGCCTTTCCCAGGAGGCTTTCCCACAAGGCTTTCCCATAGGGCTGTCCCACGTGCCACCGTGGTGTGAGTCGATCCTCGGCTTGAAAGTCGAAACAGTGCAGGGAAAACAGGTTTCCCTGGAATGGACTGAGATATCTGGAGGACTCTGGAATGGTGGCACAACGCTGGAGTTCCTCACGCCTTTCCTGTGGAGAGTGCTCCTCTTGAGATGCGACAGGAACGCCGGGAATTCTTTCCCGACCACGCAGGGAAAGGAACCCGTCTCTCGAGCAAGGAGGCGGAAACGGTCTCCTCTGGATGTGGGCGGGACTCTCGTGCTTCATCTTGAGTGGAGTCGGGTATGCCGGGGAACTTCTTGAGTTGTAGCAAGGGTGAGAAGGACCCTTTGGAAGTTCCAGAAGTTAGGTGTGATTAGCCTCTAGAAGCCTCATCGGAAATGGGCCTCATCTCCCCTGGAGGGGAGAACCTCCTGGATTTTCTCGAGTTGCGGCAGGTGCTCTCGACTTACGACGGGACCTCAGGACATGCTCTGGTGGCCTCAGGAAAGGCCAAACCCCATTTGAGTTGCTCAGGGGCCTCTCGGATTCCTCTCCCGTCGATGCCGGTGCTTAAACCATGTGTGGAATTGGTTTCGGAACCTGAGGATTACTCTCCAGTGCTGACATGGATCTTGGGGAACTTTGGGAGCCTACCCAGGGGACTCAGTCCTTGTCTCGAGTTGCGGCATCCACGTTAGATTTGCTCCCGAGCTGAAGCAGCAGTGTCACGCTTTCCCTCCTTAGGCGTGGATCAAGGGATCTGTGGCTTTCCCTCGAGGCTTTCCCACGAGGCTTTCCCACAGGGCTGTCCCACGTGCCACCGTGGTGTGTGAGTCGATCCTCGGCTTGAAAGTCGAGGCAGTGCAGGGAAAACAGGTTTCCCTGGAATGGACTGAGACATCAGGGCGACTCTGGGAATGGTGGCATGACCCTGGAGTTCCTCTCGCCTTTCCTGTGGAGAGCGCCTCCTCTTGAGATGCGACGGGAACGCTGGGAAATCTTTCCCCACCTCGCAGGGAAAGGATCCCTCCTCTTGAGCTAGGAGGCGGAAACGAGGCTCCTCTGGATGTGGCCGGGATTCTCGTGATTTTTCTCGAGAGGAGACGGGTATGTCGGGAACTTCTTGAGTTGCAGCAAGGGTGTGAAGGACGCTTTGGAAGTTCCAGACGTTAGATGTGATTAGCCTTGAGACGCCTCAGCGGAAATGGGCCTCATCTCGCCTGGAGGGGAGAACCTCCTCGACTTTCTCTAGTTGCGGCAGGTGTTTTTCGACTTACGATGGGGACCTCAGAGACCCGCTCTGGTTGCCTCAGGAGAGGCCAGTCCCATGCGAGTTGCTCGGGGGCCTCTCGGGATTCCTCTCCCTCGATGCCGGGGCCTAAGACCTTGAGTGGAGTCGGTGCCGAAACCTGTGGATTCCTCTCCAGTGCTGACATGGATCTTGGGGTACTTCTGGAGTCTCCCCAGGGGAGTCAGTCCTCGTCTCGAGTGGGGACATGCACGTGCTCTTTCCTCCGAGCTGTAGCAGCAGTGTCACGCTTCCCTTCGCGTGAATTCAAGGCATCAGGGCTTTCCCTTGAGGCTTTCCCACAGGACTGTCCCACGTGCCACCGTGGTGTGAGTCGATTCTCGGCTTGAAAGTCGACGCAGTGCAGGGAAAACAAGTTTCCCTGGAATGGACTGAGATATCTGGAGGACTCTGGAATGGTGGCACGACCTTGGAGTTCCTCTCGCCTTTCCTGTGAGAGTGCGTCCTCTTGAGATGCGACAGGAACGCCGGGAATTCTTTCCCGACCACGCAGCGAAAGGAACCTGTCTCTCGAGCAAGGAGGCGGAAACGGGGCTCCTCTGGATGTGGGCGGGACTCTCGTGCTTCCTCTCGAGTGGAGATAGGTATGTCGGGCAACTTCTTTGAGTTGCAGCAAGGGTGTGAAGGACCCTTTGGAAGTTCCAGATGTTAGGTGTGATTAGCCTCGAGACGCCTCAGCGTAAATGGCTTCATCTCGCCTGGAGGGAGAACCTCGTGTATTTTCTCGAGTTGGGGCAGGTGCTCTCGACTTACGACGGGGACCTCAGGGACCTGCTCTGGTGTGCCTCAGGAAAGGCCAATCCCCATGCGAGTTGCTCAGGGGCCTCTCGGGATTCCTCTCCCGTCCATGCCGGGGCGAAAGACCATGTGTGGAGTCGGTGTCAGAACCTGAGGGTTCCTCTCCACTGCTGACATGGATCTTGAGGTACTTCTGGAGTCTCCCCAGGGGAGTCAGTCCTCGTCTCGAGTGGGGGGCGTGCACGTTCGCTTTCCTCCCGAGCTGTAGCCGCAGTGTCAAGCTTTCCTTCACTTGGATCAAGGGATCTGTGGCTTTCCCTCGAGGCTTTCCCACGAGGCTTTCCCACAGCTCTGTTCCAAGTGCCACCGTGATATGAGTCGATCCTCGGCTTGAATGTCGAGGCAGTGCAGGGAAAACAGGTTTCCCTGGAATGGACTGAGACATCTGGGGGGACTCTGGGAATGGTAGCATGACCCTGGAGTTACTCTCGCCTTTCCTGTGGAGGCGCTCCTCTTGAGATGCGACGGGAACGCCGGGAATTCTTTCCCGACCACGCAGCGAAAGGATCCTACCTCTGGAGCTAGGAGGCGGAAATGGGCTCCTCTGGATGTGGCGGACTCTCGTGCTTCCTCTCGAGTGGAGACGGTATGTTGGGAACTTCTTGAGTTGCAGCAAGGGTGTGAAGGTCCCTTTGGAAAGTTCCAGAGCTTAGGTGTGATTAGCCTCGAGACGCCTCAGCAGAAATGGGCCTCATCTCGCCTGGAGGGGAGAACCTCCAGAATTTTCTCAAGTTGTGGCAGATGCTCTCGACTTACGAAGGGACCTGATGGACCCGCGCTGGTGGCCTCATGAAAGGCCAGTCCCCATGGGAGTTGCTCGGGGGCCTCTCGGGATTCCTCTTCCCTCGATGCCGGGGCCTAAGATCTTGTGTGGAGTCGGTGCTGGAACCTGAGGATTCCTCTCCAGTGCTGACATGGATCTTGGGGTACTTCTGGAGTCTCCAGGGGAGTCAGTCCTCGTCTCGAGTGGGGGCATGCACGTGCGCTCCCGAGCTGTAGCAGGAGTGTCACGCTTCCCTTCTTGTGGATCAAGGGATCAGTGGCTTTACCTCGAGGCTTTCCCATGAGGCTTTCCCACGAGGCTTTCCCACAGGGCTGTCCCACGTGCCACCGTTGTATGAGTCGATCCTCGGCTTGAAAGTCGAGGCAGTGCAGGGAAAACTGGTTTCCCTGTCTTGGACTGAGCATCTGGGGGACTCTGGGAATGGTGGCACGACCCTGGAGTTCCTCTCGCCTTTCCTGTGGAGAGTGTCTCCTCTTGAGATGCGACGGAACGCCAGGAATACTTACCCGACCACGTAGGAAAGGATCCCTCCTCTGGAACTATGAGGCGGAAACGGGGCTCCTCTGGATGTGGGCGGGACTCTCGTGCTTCCTGTCGAGGGGAAAAGGGTATGTCGAGGAACTTCTTGAGTTGCAGCAAGGGTGTGAAAGACGCTTTGGAAGTTCCAGAGGTTAGGTGTGATTAGTCTCGAGACGCCTCAGCACAAATGGGCCTCATGTCGCCTGAAGGGGAGAACCTCCTGAATTTTCTCGACTTGCGGCAGGTGCTGTGGACTTAAGACGGGGTCCTCAGGGACCCGCTCTGGTGGCCTCAGGAAAGGCCAGTCACCATGCGAGTTTGCTCGGAGCCTCTCGGGATTCCCTCCCGGAGATGCAGGCGCCTAAGATCTTGTGTGGAGAGTCGGTGCCGTAACCTGAGGATTTATCTCCAGTGCTGACATGGACCTCGGGGTACTTCTGGAGTCTCCCCAGGGGAGTCAGTCCTCGTCTCGAGTGAGGGCATGCACGTGCGCTTTCCTCCCGAGCTGTAGCAGAAGTGTCATGCTTCCTATCGCTTGGATCAAGGGATCTGTGGCTTTCCCTCGAGCTTTCCCACGAGGCTTTCCCACAGGGTTGTCCCACGTGCCTCCGTGTTGTGAGTCGATCCTCGGCTTGAAAGTCGAGGCAGTGCAGGGAAAACTGGTTTCCCTGGAATGGACTGAGACATCTGGGGGACTCTGTGTATGGTGGCTCGACCCTGGAGTTCCTCTCGCCTTTCCTGTGCGAGAGCGCCTCCTCTTGAGATGCGATGGAAATGCCGGGAATTCTTTCCCGAACACGCAGGGAAAGGATCCCTCTTCTGGAGCTAGGAGGCGGAAACGGGGCTCCTCTGGATGTGGGGAACTCTCGTGCTTCCTTTCCAGTGGAGACGGGTATGTCGGGGAACGTCTTGAGTTGCAGCAAGGGTGTG
>NW_017204820.1:0-5513 GCF_001704415.2 Capra hircus
TCCGCCTCGTAGCTCGAGAAGAGGGATCCTTTCCCTTCGTCGCCGGGAAAGAATTCCCGGCCTTCCCGTCGCATCTCAAGAGGAGGCGCTCTCAACAGGAAAGACGAGAGGAACTCCAGGGCCTTGCCAGCATTCCAAGAGTCCCCCAGATGTCTCAGTCCATTCCCGAAGAAACTGTTTTCCCTGCACTGCCTCGACGTTCACGCCGAGGATTGACTCACACCACCGTGGCACGTGGGACAGCCCTGTTGGAAAGCCTCGTGGGAAAGCCTCAATGGAAAGCGACAGATCCCTTGATACACACGTCGGCAGGCGTGACACTGCTGCTGCAGGTCGTGAGGAAATGGCAGGTGCATGCCCCCACACGAGATGAGGACTGACTCCCCTGGTGAGACTCCAGAAGTACGGAAAGATTCATGTCAGCACTGGAGAGGCATCCTCAGGGTCTGGCCCCCGACTCCACACAAGGTCTTAGGCACCGGGCATCGATGGGAGAGGAATCCCTAGAGGCCCCCTGGTAACTCGCATGGGGACTGGCCTTTCCTGAGGCCACCAGAGCGGGTCCCTGAGGACCCGTCGTAACTAGAGAGCACCTGCCACAACTGGGTAAAATCCAGGAGGTTCTCCCCTCCAGGCGGATTGAGGCCCATTTCCTCTGAGGTGTCTGAAGGCTCATCACACCTAACCTCTGGAAATTCAAAAGGGTCCTTGCTGCAACTCAAGAAGTTCCCCGACATACCCGTCTCCACACGAGAGGAAGCACGAGGGTCCCGCCCACATTCAGAGGAACCCCGTATCCGAGATGAAGGATCCTATCCTGCTTAGTCAGGAAAGATTTTTCGGCGTTCCCGTGGCATCTCAAGAGCAAGGGCTCTCAATAGGAAAGGCGAGAGGAACTCCAGGGTCGTGCCACCATTCCAAGAGTCCCCCAGATGTCTCAGTCCATTTCAGAGGAACCCGTTTTCCCAGCACTGCCTCGACTTTCACGCCGAGGATCCACTCACACCATGGTGGCATGTGGGACAGCCCTGTGAGAAAGCCTCGAGGGAAAGCCACAGATCCCTTGATTCCCGGGACGGGAAGCGTGACACATCTGCTACACTGTCCCTGAGGTCACGGTCGTATGTCGAGAGTACCTGCCGCAACTCGAGAAAATCCAGGAGGTTCTCTGCTCCAGTCGAGATGAGGCCCATTTCTCTGTGGCGTCTCGAGAGTAATCACACCTAAACTCTGGAACTTCCAAAGTGGTCCTAAACACCCTTGCTAAAACTCAAGAAGTTCCCCGACATACCCGTCTCCACTCGAGAGGAAGCACGAGGGTCCGGCCAACGCCAGAGGAGCTCCGTTTCCGCCTCCAAGCTCGAGATGAGGGATCCTTCCCTGCTTCCTCGGGAAAGAATTCCTGACGTTTCCGACGCATCTCAAGAGGAGGCCCGCTGCACAGGAAAGGCGAGAGGAACTCATGGGTCGTGCCACCATTCCAAGAGTCCCCCAGATGTCTCAGTCCATTCCAGAGGATCCTGTTTTCCATGCACTGCTTCGACTTTCACGCCGAGGATCGACTGACACCACGGTGGCACGAGTGACAACCCTGTGGGAAAGCTTCGTGGGAAAGCGTCGAGGGAAAGCCACAGATCCCTTAAACCACGCGACGGGAAGCGTGACACTGCTGCTACAGCACGGGAGGAAAGCGCACTTGCATGCCCCTACTCGAGACGAGAACTGACTCCCCTGGGGAGACTCCAGATATACCCCAAGATGCATGTCAGCCCTGGAGAGGAATCCTCAGGTTCCGGCCCCGACTCCACACAAGGTCTTAGGCCCTGGCATCGACGGGAGAGGAATAGCGACAGGACCTCTAGCAACTCGCATGGGGACTGGCCTTTCCTGAGGTCACCAGAGCGGGTCCATGAGGTCCCGTCGTAAGTCGAGAGCACCTGCCGCAACTCGGTAAAATCCAGGAGGTTCTCCCCCTGCAGGCGAGATGAGGCCCGTTTCCACTGAGGTGTCTCCAGGCTAATCACACGTGAACCTTGGAACTTCTAAAGAGTCTTTCACAGTCATGCTGCAACTCAAGAAGTTCCCCGACATACCCGTCTCCACTCAATAGGAAGCACGAGGGTCCTGGCCACATCCAGAGGAGCTCCGTTTCGGGCTCGTAGCTCGAGATGAGGGATCCTTTCCCTACTTGGTCGGGAAAGAATTCCCGGCATTCCCATCGCATCTCAAGAGGAGGCGCTCTCCAAAGGAAAGGGGAGAGGAACTGCAGGGTCGTGCCACCATTCCAAGACTCCCCCAGATGTCTCCAGTCCATTCCACAGGAACCTGTTTTCCCTGCACTGCCTCGACTTTCACGCCGAGGATCGACTCACACCACCGTGACACGTGGGACAACCCTGTGGGAGAGCCTCGTGGGAAAGACTCGAGGGAAAGTCACAGATCCCTTGGTCCACGCAAGCAGAAGCGTGACACTGCTGCTACAGCATGGGAGGAAAGGGCACGCTCATGCCCCCACTCGAGACGAGGCCTGAATCCCCTGGGGGGACTCCAGAGGTAACCAAGATCCATGTCAGCACTGGAGAGGAATCCTCAGGTTCCTGGCAGCGACTCCACACAAGGTCATAGGCCCCAGTATCTACGGGAGTGGAATCCCGAGAGGCCACCGAGCAACTCGCATGGGTATTGGCCTTTCCTGAGTCCACCAGAGCGGGTCCCTGAGGTCCCCGTTGTAAGTCGAGAGCACCTGCCGCAACTCGAGAAAATCCGGGAGGTTCTCCCCTCCAGGTGAGATGAGGCCCATTTCCGGCTGAGGCGATCTCGAGGCTAATCACACCTAACTTCTGGAAACTTACAAAGGGTCCTTCACACTCTTGCTGCAACTCAAGAAGATCCCCGACATACCCGTGTCCACTCGAGAGGAAGCACGAGAGACCTGCCCACATCCAGAGGAGCCCCGTTTCCGCCTCATAGCTCGAGAGGAGGGATCTTTCCCTGCGTGCTCGGGAAAGAATTCCCGGCGTTCCTGTCCCATCTCAAGAGGAGACGCTCTCCACAGGAAAGGCGAGAGGAACTCCAGGGTCATGCCACCATTCCCAGAGTCCCCCAGATGTCTCAGTCCTTTCCAGTGAAACCTGTTTTCCCTGCACTGCCTCGACTTTCAAGCTGAGGATCGACTCATACCACGGTTGGCACGTGGGACAGCCCTGTGGGAAAGCCTCGTGGGAAAGCCTCGTGGGAAAGCCTCGAGGGAAAGCCACAGATCCCTTGATCCACGTGAAGGGAAGCGTGACACTGCTGCTACAGCTCGGGAGTAAAGCGCACGTGCATGCCCCCACTCGGGACGAGGACTGACTCCCCTGGGGAGACTCCAGAAGTACCCCCAAGATCCATGTCAGAACTGGAGAGGAATCCTCAGGTTCCGTCACCGGACTCCAAACAAGGTCTTCGGATCCTGCATCGACGGGAGAGAAATCCCGAAAGGCTCCCGAGCAACTCGCATGGGGACTGGCCTTTCCTGAGGCCTCCAGAGGGTGTCCCGTGGTCCCCCTGTAAGTCGAGAGCACCTGCCGCAAGTCGAGAAAATCCAGGAGGTTTTCCCCTCCAGGCTTGATGAGGCCCATTTCCGCTGACCGACTCGAGGCTAATCACACCTAACCTCTGGAAATTCTAAAGGGTCCTTCACAGCCTTGCTGCAACTCAAGAAGTTCCCCGACATACCCGTCTCCACTCAAGAGGAAGCAGGAGTGTCCCGCCCACATCCAGAGAGCCCCGTTTCCGCCTCCTAGCTCGAGAGGAGGTATCATTTCCTTTCGTGGTCGGCAAAGAATTCCAGGCCCTCCCGTCGCATCTCAAGAGGAGGCGCTCTCCACAGGAAAGGCGAGAGGAACTCCAGGGTCCTTCCACCATTCCCAGAGTCCCCAAGATATCTCAGTCCATTCCAGGGAAAAACTGTTTTCCCTTCACTGCCTCCGACTTTCAAGCCGAGGATCGACATCGACACACACCACGGTGGCACGAGGGACAACTCTTTGGGAAAGCCTCGAGGGAAAGCCACAGATCCCTTGATCCACGGGAAGGGAACCGTGACACTGCTGCTACAGCTCGGGAGGAAAGCCCACGTGCATGCCCCGACTCGAGACAAGGACTGACTCCCCTGGGGAGACTCCAGAAGTACCCAAATCCATGTCAGCACTGGAGAGGAATCCTCAGGTTCCGGCACCAACTCCACACAAGGTCTTAAGCCCCAGTATCGAAGGGAGAGGAATCCCGAGAGGCCCCCGAGCAACTCGCATGGGGACTGGCCTTTCCTGAGGCCACCAGAGCAGGTCCCTGAGGTCCCCGTCGTAAGTCGAGAGCACCTGCCGCAACTCGAGAAAATCCAGGAGGTTCTCCCCTCCAGGCAAGATGAGGCCCATTTCCGGTGAGGCGTATCGAGGCTAACCACACCTAACTTCTGGAACTTCCAAAGGGTCCTTCACACCCTTGCTGCACCTCAAGAAGTTCCCCGACATACCCGTCTCCCTCGAGAGGAAGCACGAGAGTCCTGCGCACATCCAGAGGAGCCCCGTGTCCGCCTCATAGCTCGAGAGGAGGGATCTTTCACTGCGTGGTCGGGAAAGAATTCCCGGCGTTCCTGTCGCATCTCAAGAGGAGTCGTTCTCCACAGGAAAGGCGAGAGGAACTCCAGGGTCATGCCACCATTCCCAGAGTCCCCCAGATGTGTCAGTCCATTTCAGGGAAACCTGTTTTCCCTGCACTGCCTCGACTTTCAAGCCGAGGATCGACTCACACCACGGTGGCACGTGGGACAGCCTTGAGGGAAAGCCTAGTGGGAAAGCCTCGTGAGAAAGCCTCGGAGGGGAAAGCCACAGATCCCTTGATCCACGTGAAGGAAGGGTGACACTGCTGCTACAGCTCGGGAGGAAAGCGCACGTGCATGGCCCCCACTCGAGACGAGGACTGACACCCCTGGGGAGACTCCAGAAGTACCCCAAGATCCATGTCAGTACTGGAGAGGAATCCTCAGGATCCGGCACCGGACTCCACACAAGTCTTAGCCCACTGCATCGACGGGAGTGCAATCCCAAAAGGCTCCCGAGCAACTCGCATGGGGACTGGCCTTTCCTGAAGGCCTCCAGAGGGGGTCCCTGTGGTCCCCGTCGTAAGTCGAGAGCACCTGCCGCAACTCGAGAAAATCCAGGAGGTTGTCCCCTCCAGCGGATGAGGCCCATTTCCGCTGAGGCGACTCGAGGCTAATCACACCTAACCTCTGGAACTTCAAAAGGGTCCTTCACACCCTTGCTGCAACTCAAGAAGTTCCCGACAAACCCGTCTCCACTCGAGAGAAAGCACGAGAGTCCCGCCCACATCCAGAGGAGCCCTGTTTCCGCCTCCTAGCTCGAGAGGAGGGATCCTTTCCCTGCGTGGTTGGGAAAGAATTCCCGTTCCCGTCGCATCTCAAAATGAGGCGTCTCCACAGGAAAGGCGAGAGGAACTCCAGGGTCGTTCCACCA
>NW_017204821.1:0-5512 GCF_001704415.2 Capra hircus
CGGGAAAGAATTCCCGGCGTTCCGCGTCCCATCTCAAGAGGAGGCGCTCTCCACAGGAAAGGCAAGAGGAACTCCAGGGTCGTGCCACCATTCCCAGAGTCCCCCCAGATGTCTCAGTCCATTCCAGGGAAACCTGTTTCCCCTGCACTGCCTCGACTTTCAAGCGCGAGGATCGACTCACACCACGGTGGCACGTGGGACAGCCCTGTGGGAAAGGCTCGTGGGAAAGCCTCGAGGGGAAGCCTTGAGGGAAAGCTACAGATGCCCTTGATCCACGGCGAAGGGAAGGGTGACACTGCTGCTACTGCTCGGGAGGAAAGCTCACGTGCATGCCCCCACTCGAGACGAGGACTGACTCCCCTGGGGAGACTCCAGAAGTACCCCAAGATCAATGTCAGCCCTGGAGAGGAATCCTCAGGTTCCGGCACTGACTCCACACAAGGTCTTAGGCCCGCATCGACGGGGAGAGGAATCCCGAGAGGCCCCCGAGCAACTCGCATGGGGATTGGCCTTTCCTGAGGCCACCAGAGCGGGTCCCTGAGGTCCCCGTCGTAAGTCGCGAGCACCTGCCGCAACTCGAGAAAATCGCAGGAGGTTCTCCCCTCCAGGCGAGATGAGGCCCATTTCCGCTGAGGCGTGTCTCGAGGCTAATCACACCTAACCTCTGGAACTTCCAAAGGGTTCTTCACACGCCTTGCTGCAACTCAAGAAGTTCCCCGACATACGCCGTCTCCACTCGAGAGGAAGCACGAGAGTCCCTCCCACATCCAGAGGACCCCATTTCCACCTCCTTGCTAGAGAGGAGGGATCCTTTCCCTGCGTGTTCGGAAAGAATTCCCGGCGTTCCGTCGCATCTCAAGAGGAGGCGCTCTCCACAGGAAAGGCGAGAGCCACTTCAGGGCCCGTGCCACCATTCCCAGAATCCCCCAGATGTCTCAGTCCATTCCAGGGTAACCTGTTTTCCCTGCACTGCCTCGACTTTCAAAGCCGAGGATCGACTCACACCAACGGTGGTACGTGGGACAGCCCTGTGGGAAAGCCTCATGGGAAAGGCCCTCAAGGGAAAGCCACAGATCCCTTCATCCACGCGAAGGGAAGCGTGACACTGCTGCTACAGCTCGGAGGAAAGGGAACGTGCATGCCCCACTCGAGACGAGGACTGACTACCCTGGGGAGACTCCAGAAGTACCCCCAAAATCGCATGTCAGCACTGGAGAGGAAATCCTCAGGTTCCGGCACCGGACTCCACACAAGGTCTTAGGCCCGGCATCGACGGAGAGGAATCCCGATAGGCCCCCGAGCAACTCACATGGGGACTGGCCTTTCCTAAGGCCACCAGAGCGGGTCCCTGAGGTCCCGTCGTAAGTTGAGAGCCCCTGCCGCACTCGAGAAAATCCAGGAGGTTGTCCCCTCCAGGCGAGATGAGGCCCATTTGCGCTGAGGTGTCTCGAGGCAAATCACACCTAACCTATGGAAATTCCAAAGGGTCCTTCACACCCTTGCTGCAACTCTAGAAGATCCCCAACATACCCGTCTCCACTCAAGAGGAAGCACGAGAGTCCCGCCCACATCCAGAGGAGCCCCATTTCCACCTCATAGCTCGAGAGGAGGGATCCATTCCTGCGTGGTCGAAAAGATTCCGGCGTTCCGTCGCATCTCAAGAGGAGGCCTCTCCACAGGAAAGGCGAGAGGAACTTCAGGGCCGTGCCACCATTCCCAGAGTCCCGCCCAGATGTCTCAGTCCATTCCAGGGAAACCTGTTTTCCCTGCACTGCCTCGACTTTCAAGCCGAGGATCGACTCACACCACGGTGGCACGTGGGACAGCCCTGTGGAAAGCCACGTGGGAAAGCCTCATGGAAAGCCTCGAGGAAAGCCCGTGATCCTTGATCCACGCGAAGGGAAGCGTGACACTGCTGCTACAGCTCGGGAGGAAAGGCACGTGCATGCCCCACTCGAGACGAGGACTGACTCCCCTGGGGAGACTCACATTCAGAGGAACCCCGTTTCCGCCTGCAGCTCGAGATGAAGGATCCTATCCTGCTTAGTCAGGAAAGTTTTTTCGGCGTTCCTTGGCATCTCAAGAGCAAGGGCTCTCAATAGGAAAGGCGAGAGGTACTCGGGGTCGTGCCACCATTCGAAGAGTCCCCCAGATGTCTCAGTCCATTTCAGAGGAACCTGTTTTCCCTGCACTGCCTCGACTTTCAAGCCGAGGATCCACTCACACCATGGTGGCACGTGGGACAGCCCTGTGGGAAAGCCTCGTGGGAAAGCCTCGAGGGAAAGCCAAAGATCCCTTGATCCCCACGACGGGAAGCGTGACACATCTGCTACACTGTCCCTGAGGTCACGTCTTATGTCGAGAGCACCTGCCGCAACTCGAGAAAATCCAAGAGGTTCTCTGCTCCAGTCTAGATGAGGCCCATTTTCTCTGCGGCGTCTCGAGAGTAATCACACCTAAACTCTGGAACTTCCAAAGGGTCCTTCACACCCTTGCTGCAACTCAAGAAGTTCCCCGACATACCCGTCTCCACTCGAGAGGAAGCACGAAAGTCCCGCCCACATCCAGAGGAGACCCGTTTCCGCCTCCTAGCTCTTGAGGAGGGATCCTTTCACTGCGTGTTCGGGAAAGAATTCCCGGCGTTTCCGTCGCATCTAAAGAGGAGGCGCTCTCCCACAGGAAAGGCGAGAGGAACTCCAGTGTCCTGCCACCATTCCCAGAGTCCCCCAGATGTCTCAGCCCATTCCAGGGAAACCTGTTTTCCCTGCACTGCATCGACTTTCAAGCCGAGGATAGACTCACAGCACGGTGGCACGTGGGACAGCCCTGTGGGAAAGCCTCGTGGGAAAGCCTCGAGGGAAACCCACAGACCCCGTGATCCTCGCGAAGGGAAGCGGGAAACTGCTGCTACAGCTCGGGAGGAAAGAGCACGTGCATGCCCCCACTCGATACGAGGACTGACTCCGCTGGGGAGACTCCAGACGTACCCCAAGATCCATGTCAGAACAGGAGAGGAATCCTCGGTTGGGGCACCAACTCCACTCAAGGTCTTAGGACCTGGCATCGACGGGAGAGAAATCCCGACAGGACCCCGAGCAACTCGCATGGGGACTGGCCTTTCCTGAGGCCACCAGAGCGGGTCCCGGAGGTCCCTTCGTAACTCGAGAGCACCTGCCGCAACTCGAGAAAATCCAGGAGGTTCACCCTCCAGGCGAGATGACGCCCGTTTTCCCCTGAGGCGTCTCGAAGCTAATCACACCTAACTTCTGGAACTTCCAAACGGTCCTTCACACCCTTGTTGCAACTCAAGAAGTTACCCGACATACCCGTCTCCACTCGAGAATAAGCACGAGAGTCCCGCCCACATCCAGAGGAGCCCCGTTTCCGCCTCATAGCTCGAGAGGAGGGATCCTTTCCCTGCGTGGTCAGTCAAGAATTCCGGGGTTCCCGTCGCTTCTGAAGAGAGGCGCTCATCCACAGGAGAGGCGAGAGGAACTCCAGGGTCGTGCCACCGTTAATAGAGTCCCCCAGAAATCTCAGTCCATTCCAGGGAAACCTGTTTTCCCTGTCCTACCTCAAACTTTCAAGCCGAGGATCGACTCACTAAACGGTACACGTGGAACAGCCCTGTGGGAAAGCCTCGTTGGAAAGCCTGGTGGGAAAGCCTCGAGGGAAAGCCACAGATCCCTTGATCCTCGAGAAGGGAAGCGTGACACTGCTGCTACAGCTTGGGAGGAAAGCGCAGGTGCATGCCCCCAAAGAGACGAGGACTGACTTCCCTGGGGAGACCCCAGAAGTACCCCAAAGTCCATGTCAGCACTGGAGAGGAATCCTCAGGTTCCGGCACCGATCCACACAAGGTCTTAGGTACCGACATTGACGGGAGAGGAATCCCGAGAGGCCCCTGAGCAACTCGCATGGGGCCTAACCTTTCCTGAGGCCACCAGAGCGGGTCGCTGAGGTCCCCGTCGTAAGTCGAGAGCACCTTCGGCAACTCGAGAAATCCAGGAGGTTCTCCCCCAGGCGAGATGAGGCCTATTTCCGCTGAAGCGTGTCGAGGCAAATCCATGTATTCCTCTGGAACTTCCAAAGGGTGCATCAAACCCTTGCTGCAACTCAAGAAGTTCCCAACATACCCGTCTCCACTCGAGAGGAAGCAGGAGAGTTCCGCCTACATCCAAAGGAACCCTGTTTCCGCCTCCTAGCTCGAGAGGAGGGATCCTCTCCCTGCGTATTCGGGAAAAGAATTCCCGGCGTTCCCGTCGCATCTCAAGAGGGGCGCTCTCCACAGGAAAGGCGAGAGAAACTCCAGGGTCGAGCCAACATTCCCAGAGTCCCCCAGATGTCTCAATCCATTCCAGGGAAACCTGTTTTCCCTGCACTGCCTCGACTTTCAAGGCCGAGGATCGACTCACACCACGGTGGCACGTGGGACAGCCCTGTGGGAAAGCCTCGTGGGAAAACCTCGTGGAAAGTGGGAAAGCCTCGAGCGAAAGCCACAGATACCTTGATCCACGCGAAGGGAAGCGTGACACTGCTGCTACAGCTCGGGAGGGAAGCGCACGTGCATGCCCCCATTCGAGACGAGGACTGACTCCCCTGGGGAGACTCCAGAAGTACCCAAAGATCCACGTCGGCACTGGAGACGAATCCTCAGGTTCCGGCACCGACTCCACACAAGGTCTTAGGCCCCGGCATCGACCGGAGAGGAATCCCGAGAGGCCCCAGAGCAACTCGCATGGGGACTGGCCTTTCCTGAGGCCACCAGAGCGGGTCCCTGAGGTCCCCGTCGAAAGTCGAGAGCACCTGACGCAACTCGAGAAAATCCAGGAGGTTGTCCCCTCCAGGCGAGATGAGGCCCATTTCCGCTGAGGCGTCTCGAGGTTAATCACACCTAACCTCTGGAACTTCCAAAGGGTCCTTCACACCCTTGCTGCAACTCAAGAAGTTCCCCGACATACCCGTCTCTCACTCGAGAGGAAGCACGAGAGTCCCGCCCACATGCAGAGGAGCCCCGTTTGCGCCTCCTAGCTCGTGAGGAGGGATCCTTTCCCTGCGTGGGTTGGGAAAGAATTCCCGGCGTTCCCTCGCATCTCATGAGGAAGCATTCTCCACAGGAAGGGCGAGGGAACTCTAGGGTCGTGCCACCATTCCAGAGTCCCCCAGATGTCTCAGTCCATTCCAGGGAAACCTGTTTTCCCTGCAGTGCCTCGACGTTCAAGCAGAGGATCGACTCACACACGGTGGCTACGTGGACGCCCTGTGGCAAAGCCTCGTGGGAAAGGCCTAGTGGGAAAGCTCTAGGGAAAGCCACAGATCCCTTGATCCACGCGAAGGGAAAGCGTGACACTGCTGCTTCAGCTCGGCAGGAAAAGCGCAACGTGCCTGCCACCAATCGAGACAGAGGAATGACTCCCCTGGGTAGACCCCAGAAGTACCGCCAAGGTCCATGTCAGCACTGGAGAGGAATCCTCACGGTTCCGGCACCGACTCCACACAAAGGTCTTAGGTA
>NW_017204822.1:0-5511 GCF_001704415.2 Capra hircus
CCGGCATCAACAGGAGAGTTATCAAGAGAAGCCCCCCCAGCATCTGGCATGGGGACTGGCCTTTGATGAAGCCACCAGAGCGGGTCCCTGAGGTCCCCGTCGTAAGTCGGAGCACCTGCCGCAACTCGAGAAAATCCAGGAGGTTCTCCCTCCAGGCGAGATGAGGCCCATTTCCAATGAGGTGTCTCGAGGCTAATTACATCTAATCTCTGGAACTTCCAAAGGGTCCTTCACACCCTTGCTGCAACTCAAGAAGTTCCCCGACATTCCCATCTCACTCGAGAGGAAACACGAGGGTCCTGCCCACATCCAGAGTAGCCCCGTTTCATCCTCCTAGCTAGAGATGAGGGATCCTTTCCCTGCTTGGTCGGGAAAGAACTTCCGGCATTCCCGTCGCATCTCAGGTGGAGGCGCTCTCCACAGGAAGGGAGAGAGGAACTCCATGGTCGTGCCACCATTTCAAGCGTCCCCAGATGTCTCAGTCCATTCCAGAGGATCTTGTTTTTACAGAGTGCCTAAACTTTTCATGCCGAGGATCGCCTCACACCACGGTGGCACGGGGACAGCCCTGTGGGAAAGCCTCGTGGGAAAGCCTCTAGGAAAAGCCTAGAGGAAAAGCCACAGATCCATTGATACACGCGACGGGAAGCATGACACTGCTGCTACAGCTCGGAGGAAGGGGCATGCGCATGCGCATGCCCCCACTCGAGACGAGGACTGATTCCCTTGGGAGACTTCAGAAGTATCCCAAAAACATGTCAGCACTGGAGAGAATACTCAGGTTCTGGCCCCCACTCCAACAAGGTCTTGGGCCCCGGCATGTACCGGTGAGGAATCCGAGAGGCCCTCTAGCAACTCGCATGGGGACTGGTCTTTCCTAAGGCCAACAGAACGGTCCCTGTGGTCCCGTCGTAAGTCGAGAGCACCTGCCACAACTCGAGAAAATGAAGGAGATTCTCCCCTTCAGGCGAGATGAGGCCCATTTCCACTGAGACGTCTCGAGGCTAATCACACCTAACCTCTGGAACTTCCAAAGGGTCCTTCACACCATAGCTGCAACTCAAGAAGTTCCACGAGAGACCCGTCGCACTACATAGGAATCACCAGGGTACCACCCACATCCAGAGGAGCCCCAATTCCCCTCCTAGCTCAATGTGAGGGATCCTTTCCCTGATTGGCCGGGAAAGAATTCCTGTCGTACCTGTCGCATCTCAAGAGGAGGCACGCTCCACAAGAAAGGTGAGAGGAACTCCAGGGTCGTTCCACCATTCCAAGAGTCCCCCAGATGTCTCAGTCCTTTCCAGAGGAACTTGTTTACCCTGCACTGCCTCGACGTTCACGCGGAGGACCGACTCACACGATGGTGGCACGTGGGACAGCCCTGTGGGAAAGCCTCGTGGAAAGCCTCGTGGGAAAGCCTCGGGGAAAACAAGAAACCCCTTGATCAACCCAACGGGAAAATTGACTCTGCTCCTAATGCTCGGGAGAAAAGCGCACGTGCATGCCCCCATTGGAGACGAAGATGACTCCCCTGTGGAGACTCCAGTAGTACCCCAAGATCCATGTTAGCACTGGAGAGGAAACCTCAGGTTCGGGCACCGACTCCAAACAAGGTCTTAGGCCCCGTCATCGACCGGAGAGGAATCCGAGAGGCCCCTTAGCAACTCGCAAGTCGACTGGCATTTCCTGAGTGGACCAGAGCGGTTACATAAGTCCGGTCGTAACTGGAGAGCACCTGCTGAAACTCGAGAAAATCCAGGAGGTTCTCCCCTGCAGGCGAGATGAGGCCATTTCCGCTGAGGCGTCTCGAGTCTAATCACACCTAACCTCTGAACTTCCAAAGGGTCCTTCACACCCTTGCTGCAACTCAAGAAGTTCCCCGACATACCCGTCTCCACACGAGAGGAAGCACCAGAGACCCGCCCACATCCAGAGGAGCCCCGTTTCCGCCTCCTAGCTCGAGAGGAGGGATCCTTTCCTGCGTAGTCAGGAAAGAATTCCTGGCGTTCCTGGCGCATCTCAAGAGGAGGCGCTCTCCACAGGAAAGGCGAGAGGAACTCCAGGTCGTGCCACCATTCCCAGAGTCCCCAGATGTCTCAGTCCATTTCAGGGAAACCTGATTTCCCTGCACTGCCTCGAATTTCTAGCCGAAGATCGACTCACACCACGATGGCACATGAAACAGCCCTGTGGGAAAGCCTCGTGGGAAAGCCAAGAGGGAAAGCCACAGATCCCTTGATCCATGCAAAGGGAAGCGTGACACTGCTGCTACAGCTCGGGAGGAAAGCGCACGTTCATGCCCCCACACAAGACGACGACTAACTCCCCTGGGGAGACTCCAGAAGTACCCCAAGATCCATGTCCACACTGGAGAGGAATCCTCAGGTTCCGGCACCCTCCACACAAGGTCTTAGGCCCCATCTCATGACCGAGCAACTCGCATGGCGCCTGGCCTTTCCTGAGGCCACCAGAGCGGGTCCCTGAGGTCCCCGTCGTAAGTCGAGAGCACCTGCCGCAACTAGAGAAAATCCATTAGGTTCTCCCCTCCAGGCGAGATGAGGCCATTTCCGCTGAGGCGTCTCGACGCTAATCACACCTAACCTCTGGAACTTCCAAAGGGTCCTTCACACCCTAGCTGCAACTCAAAGAGGTTCCACAGAGACCGTCGTCACTCCATAGGAATCAACAGGGTACCACCCACATCCAGAGGAGCCCCAATTCCCCCTCCTGGCTCAAGATGAGCGATCTTTCCCTGATTGGCCGGGAAAAATTCCTGTCGTACCTGTCGCATCTCAAGAGGAGGCACGCTCCACAAGAAAGGTGAGAGGAACTCCAGGTCGTTCCACCATTCCAAGAGTCCCCCAGATGTCTCAGTCCTTTCCAGAGGAAATTGTTTACCCTGCACTGCCTCGACGTTCACGCGGAGGACCGACTCACACGATTGTGGCACGTGGGACAGACTTGTGGGAAAGCCTCGTGGAAAGCCTCGAGGGAAAGCCACAGATCCTTGATCACGCGAAGGGAATCGTGACAGTTCTGCTACAGCTCGGAGGAAAGCGAACGTGCATGCCCCCACTCGAGACGAGGACTGACTCCCCTGGGGAGACTCCAGAAACAACGCAAGATGCATGTCAGCACTGGAGAGGAATCCTCAGGTTCCGCACCGACTCCACACAAGGTCTTAGGACCCGGCGTCGAAGGGAGGAATCCGAGAGGCCCCCGAGCAACTCGCATGGGGGACTGGCCTTTCCTGAGGCCACCAGAGCGGGTCCCTGAGGTCCCCGTCGTAAGTCGAAAGCACCAGCCGAAACTCGAGAAAATCCAGGAGGTTCTCCCCTCCAGCGAGATGAGGCCCTTTTCCTCTGAGGCGTCTGGAGGCTAATCATACCTAACCTCTGGAACTTCCAAAGGGTCCTTCACACACTTGCTACAACTCAAGAAGTTCCCCAACATACCTGACTCCACTCGAGAGGAAGCACTAGAGTCCCGCCCACATGCAGAGGAGCCCCGTTTCCGCCTCGTACCTCGCGGTCAGGTATCCTTTCCTTGTATGTTCCGGAAAGAATTCCCGGTTCCCGTCGCATCTCATGAGGAGGCGCTCTCCACAGGAAAGGCGAGAGAAACTCCAGTGTCGTGACATCATTCCAAGAGTCCCCCAGATAGCTCAGTGTGCAGGTGCCAGGCCCGCTGCATCCAGGGAATTCGACGGGATGGATGGCGTTGACGTGGAAAGTCTTGTGTATTTATTAATGTAAGATTAGATTAAGAAATTATAGGTAGTAAGAGATTAACTGGAGGAAAAAGGCTGAATAGCAAGGATTACGCGGAAAGCCAATAAAATTCCCGACAAGGAATTTTCTGGAGGACTCTGGGAATGGTGGCACGACCCTCGAGTTCATTGTGCCTTTCCTGTGGAGAGGGCCTCTCTTGAGATGCGCGGGAATGCCGGGAATTCTTTCCGACCACGCAGGGAAAGGATCCTCCTCTGGATCTATCAGGCGGCGGGCTCCTCTGGATGTGGGCGGAACTCTCGTGCTTCCTCTCGAGTGGAGACGGGTATGTCGGGGAACTTCATGAGTTGCAGCAAGCGTGTGAAGGACCCTTTGGAAGTTCCAGAGGTTAGGTGTGATTAGCCTCGAGACGCCTCAGCGGAAATGGGCCTCATCTCGCCTGGAGGGAAGAACCTCCTGGATTTTCTCGAGTTGCGGCAGGTGCTCTCGACTTTACGGCGGGGACCTCATGGACCCTCTCTGGTGGCCTCAGGAAAGGCCAGTCCCCATGCGAGTTGCTCGGGCGCCTCTCGGGATTCCTCTCCCGTCGATGCCGGGGCTAAGACCTTGTGTGGAGTCGGTGCGGGAACCTGAGGTTTCCTCTCCAGTACTGACATGGACCTTGGGGTACTTCTGGAGTCTCCCAGGGGAGTCAGTCCTCATCTCGAGTGGTGGCATGCACTTGTGCTTTCCTCCCGAGCTGTAGCAGCGGTGTCACGCTTCCCTTCGTGTGGATCAAGGGATCTGTGGCTTTCCCTCAAGGCTTTCCCACGAGGCTTTCCCACAGGGCTGTCCCACGTGCCACCCTGGTGTGAGTCGATCCTTGGCTTGAAAGTCGAGGCAGTGCAGGGAAAACAGCTTTCCCTGGAATGGACTGAGACATCTGGGGGACTCTGGGAATGGTGGCACGACCCTGGAGTTCCTCTCGCCTTTCCTGTGGAGAGCGCCTCCTCTTGAGATGCGACGGGAACGCCGGGATTTCTTTCCCGAACACGCAGGGAAAGGATCCTCCTCTCGAGCTAGGATGCAGAAACGGGGCTCCTCTGGATGTGGGCGGGACTCTCGTGCTTCCTCTCGAGTGGAGACGGGGGTATGTCGGGGATCTTCCTGAGTTGCAGCAAGGGTGTGAAGGACCCTTTGGAAGTTCCAGAGGTTAGGTGTGATTAGTCTCGAGACGCCTCAGCGGAAATGGGCCTCATCTCGCCTGAGGGGAGAACCTCCTGGATTTTCTCGAGTTGCGGCAGTGCTGCTCTCTTTACGACGGGGACCTCAGGGACCCGCTCTGGTGGCCTCAGGAAAGGCCAGTCCCCATGTGAGTTGCTCGGGGGCTCTCGGATTCCTCTCCCGTCGATGCTGCCTGCCTAAGATCTGTGTGGAGTCGGTGCCGGAACCTGAGGATTCCTCTCCAGTGCTGACATGGATCTTGGGGGTACTTCTGGAGTCTCCCAGGGGAGTCAGTCCTCGTCTCGAGTGAGGGCATGCACGTGCGCATTCCTCCCGAGCTGTAGCAGCAGTGTCACGCTTCCTTCGCATATATCAAGGGAATCTGTGGCTTTCCACGAGGCTTCGCACAGGGCTGTCCACGTGCCACCGTGGTGTGAGTCGATCCTCGGCTTGAAAGTCGAGCAGTGCAGGGAAAACAGGTTTCCCTGGAATGGACTGAGACATTCTGCGGGGACTCTGCGGAATGTGGCACGACCCTGGGAGTTCCTCTCGCCTTTCCTGTGGAGAGCGCCTCCTC
>NW_017204823.1:0-18615 GCF_001704415.2 Capra hircus
AAGCCCCGTTTCCGCCTCCAAGCTCGAGAGGAGGGATCCTTTCCCTACGCGGTCGGGAAAGAATTCCCTGCGTTCCCGTCGCATCTCAAGTGGAAGCGCTCTCCACAGGAAACGAGAGAGTAACTCCAGGGTCGTGCCACATTCCCAGAGTCCCCCAGATGTCTCAGTCCATTCCAGGGAAACCTGTTTTCCCTGCACTGCCTCGACTTTCAAGCCGAGGATCGACTCACACCACGGTGGCACGTGGGACAGCCCTGTGGGAAAGCCTCGAGGGAAGCCCTGAACCCTTGATCCACGCGAAGGGAAGCGTGACACTGCTGCTACAGCTCAGGAGGAACGCGCACGTGCATGCCTCCACTCGAGACGAGGACTGACTCCCCTGGGGAGACTCCAGAAGTACCCCAAGCTCCATGTCAGCACTGGAGATGAATCCTCAGGTTCCGGCACTGACTCGGCACAAGGTTTTTAGGCCCCAGCATCGACGGGAGAGGAAACCGAGAGGCCCCCGAGAGGCCCCCGAAAAACTCGCAAGGGGACTGGCCTTTCCTGAGGCCGCCAGAGCGGGTCCCTGAGGTCCCGTCGTAAGTCCAGAGCACCTGCCGCAACTTGAGAAAATCCAGGAGGTTCTCCCTCCAGGCGAGATGAGGCCCATTTCCGCTGAGGTGTCTCGAGGCTAATCACATCCTAAACATCTGGAACTTCCAAAGGGTCATTCACACCCTTGCTGCAACTCAAGAAGTTCCCCCAACATATTCGATCTCCACTCGACAGGAAGCACGAGAGCTCCGCCCACATCCAGAGGAGACCCGTTTCCGCCTCCTAGCTAGAGAGGAGGATACTTTCCCTGCGTGGTCGGGAAAGAATTCCCGGCGTTCCCGTCAGCATCTCAAGAGGAGGCGCTCTCCACAGGAAAGGCGAGAGGAACTCCAGGGTCGTTTCACCATTCCCAGAGCCGCCAGATGTCTCAGTCCATTCCAGGGAAACCTGCTTTCCCTGCACTGCCTCGACTTTTCAAGCGAGGATCGACTCACACCACGGTGGCACGGTGGCGACAGCCCTGTGGAAAGCCTCGTGGGGAAAGCCACAGATCCACTTGATCCATTCGCGGAAGGAAGTGCGACACTGTGCTAACAGCTCGGAAGGAAAGTCGCACGTCATTGCCCCCACTTCGAGACGAGGGACTGTACTCCCCTGGGGAGACTCCAGAAGTACCCCAAGATCCATGTCAGCACTGGAGAGGAATCCTCCGGTTCCGCCACCTGACTCCACACAAGGTTCCTAGGCTCCCAGCATCGCCGGAAGAGGTATCCCTAGAGGCCCCTGAGCAACTCGCATGGGGACTGGCCTTTCCTGAACGCCACCACAGCGGGTCCCTGAGGTTCCCATCGTAAGTCGAGAGCACCTGCCGCAACTGAGAAAATCCAGGAGGTTCTGCCCTCCAGGCGAGATGAGGCCCATTTCCACTGAGGCGTCTCGAGGCTAATCACACCTAACCTCTGGAACTTCCAAAGGGTCCTTCACACCCTTGCTGCAACTCAAGAAGTTCCCCGATATACCTGACTCCACTCGAGAGGAAGCACGGGAGTCCCGCCCACATCCAGAGGAGCCCCGTTTCCGCCTCCTAGCTCGAGAGGAGGGATCCTTTCCCTGCGTGGTCGGGAAAGAATTCCCGGGCTTTCCCGTCGCATCTCAAGTGGAGGCGCTCTCCACAGGAAAGGCGAGAGGAACTCCAGGGTCGTGCCACATTCCCAGAGTCCCCCAGATGTCTCAGTCCATTCCAGGGAAACCTGTTTTCCCTGCACTGCCTCGACTTTCAAGCCGAGTATCGACTCACACCACGGTGGCACGTGGGACAGCCCTGTGGGAAAGCTGCCGGGAGCCAGTGTGAGGAATCCCGCCCGTGACAAGGTCATGAGGAAGGAAGCTGACATTCGCAAGGCGTGCTCAGACTTCAGGGACCCCTCTGGAAATTCCTAAGCATGTACCCCAACAAAAATCTGCCGGCTTTTGTGCTCTGCTTTTCCACTCTTCTGACATTTTCTGGAAAAAGTCAATTCAGGGTTTCAGTCTTCTGCATTTGAAAGAGTGTTTCAATCTAAAAACCCCTCCGATGGCTTTCTAGCCTGCCTGCAGGACTCTGCGAGTGTGATTGTTTGAGGCCTCCTGACCTGCAGGAGGCACAGGAAGCTTAAAACATCCTAGGAATGTAGGGGCTTCCGAAGAGTCAAAATCTTTAGAATAGGACTGATTAAAAGTTTCATTTGTTGAGTCAATGCTTGCTGCCAAATTTTCATATCCTTTATTTTTAGATATAGTTGGTATATAGAAAAACAAGTAGTAGACCTGGTATTAGCAACATTAGATCTTTGAGTTAAGTACCTTCTTTGTTATATCCCACTGCACCTTTGTTCTATAGAGATGTAACTTTAATGCTTTAAGGAGATGCAAATTAAAGAAAAACACTTCGGGGGAAACAAAATCAACATTCATTAAGGAAGAGAGCTAAAAAGTGTTAACAAGCTTCTTGGCCAGAAGATAATGTAAATCACCTGAGACCTTTTGTATACAAAATGATGTATAGAAAGAGTCTGGGCTGCGAACGCTACATAATTCTGTGTTACCCGTTGATCTCCATGTTTTATCAAAAGTATAAAAGGCCTTCTGAACAATAAAGGATCGGACCAGTTTCTCGAACTAGTCTCTCGGCCTGGTTTCTTGGGACTCTGGCTCCCCCCATGTCTCTCTCTCTCCTCTTCTCTCCCCTTCCCTCTCTCTGCTCTTTACTTTAACTTCAGGCTGAATCTCCATCTGGGGCGCAGAGGCTCGCCAGGTCTACTTACTTGCCCCGGCTGTTAAGACCCGCACGAAAGGGAGCTTAAGGCGAGGCACCCTTAGATATTCAAGCGGGCGCCGGTGGCCCAACGTAGATGGTGCAGATTCCTTGTCTGGAATTTTATTGGCCTTCCGCGTAAACCAAGCTATTCAGCCCTCTTCCTCCACTTAATCTTCTTATTACACTATAGTTTCTTAATCTAATCTTACATTAATAAACAAACAAGTCTTTCCACGCCAACGCCGTCCACCCTTCGAATTCCCTGGATCCACCGGGCCAGGACCCCGGCAAGTGGCGCCCGGAACAGGCTATTCGAAGGTAGGTTCCTCGGAGCAAAAGCTCCCCCCGGAGCACTCTCTGCTGCTCCCCCCGGAGCCCTCTCCGTTGCTCCCCCCGGAGCACTCTCTGTTGCTCCCCCCGGAGTGACTTAATCACTCCCCCCGGAGTACTTTCGGGTACTCCCCCAGTGTTGAGTGTTCGGGACGGCTAGGACCCCACTCAGGGTGCCGCGGACCCCCCTGTAGGATAGACAGGGTGAGGAAGAGTGGGAAGTGTTCAAGGGTTTAAGAGAAACCTGGTGCTCTAGAGGTTGAAAAGAAACCTGCTATCCTAGGGTTAAAAACAAAACCCCCCTCGCCAGAGGTAAAACCTTTTGTTGAGGTAGACTTTTCTATAAGACTTAATTTTCTGACATGGGTAACAGTGAATCAAAAGAAAGACAGCTTTTTATAGGAGTAATCTTGCAGTTACTAACTAAACGAGGAATTAAAGTTAAAAATTCCAATATTCATTCATTTTTTTCCTTTGTACAAGAACAGTGTCCCTGGTTTCCAGAAGAAGGCACTGTTAACTTAGACACCTGGGAGAGAGTAGGAAAACAGCTAAAAACTTACTATACTTTGCATGGGCCTGTAAATGCTTTTGCTCTGTAAAATATGATTACAAATGTTCTGGACCCCTGTCATGAGGCTGTTAGATAGCCTATGGGAGAGGCTATAGCGGTAAATGGTAGTGGGTCTCCACCTTCTATGCAGATCGTATTTTCTGCCATTGGCAAACAAAAGGAGAGAGACTCCTCTTCCTCCCGAGGAAGGAGGGTGCTTACAGGACGCAGCGGCCGAGCGCCCTGGAGAGCCCCCTCCCCCTCTACACAAACCAAACCTTTAAAAAAGTTATCTTATTTAAGGCGACCACTGCAACCTCTGCTTGCACCTCCCCAGGGCTTAAGAACTCCCCACTTTATATCCAAAGCCTCCCAGAACATTGCTTAAGTTTGAAAACGATAGTGACAATATTTTTGAGCAAAAGAGCTTTTAAAACAGAGCTTGCTCCTTGCATAAAATCCCCTCAGGAGGGGCCTCACCCAACAAAAAAAAAAAGAAAAAGGAAGAAAAACAGAAAAAAAAATATTCGTAATAAAAAGGACTTTACAAATGCAAAATGTTTCTCTTGAGGCCAAATAGAACATGTTTTGCCAAAATGTCCTGCTAAACAGACACAACAACCCGTACCAAACAACCCCAGGTAGCTCAGGCCTAGACCTCAGTTCCACCACTTCAATAATATTAACCCCTGATGTGCCAGTGACTCAGATTCCAATGAGAGTGGCTAGTCCCCTGCCTGAGGACATTGTAAGACTTGTACTGGGGCATAGCTTGCTTTCTTTTCAAGAAATTTCGGTAGTGTCTTGTGTAGTAAATTCTGATTATACTGAAAAAACTGAAGTTTTGATCTCGCCACCTGCTAAAAACTGTGCAATTAATAAAAATTAAAAAAAAAATAATAGCACAGCTTTTGCTTTTACCTTATTACCAAACAGAAAAACCAGACAAAAAAAGCCCCAGAGGATCTAGATCTAGCTTTTTGGGTGCAAAAAATTGCAGCTTCTAGCTTTTAATTCTATAATGATGCCTTAGACAATAGACAAGACGTTTCTTACATTGCTGAGAGACTAGCGCAGCTCCTGGCCAACATATACTACTGAAAAGGAGTTAGAAAAAGTGGTATGCAGGATAAAAATGCTATAGAGTAAGAGGTGAGAGAGAGTTTAAAACCTTGGTGAATAGTGAGCTCCCCGTTGCTGGAAGTTTTCAAGCTAAGATTAAATGGTTACTTGTCATCTAAAAGGCTATAGACCAGATTTGGGTTATAAAAAGATCATTAGAAAAGCTTATAAAGATATTGTGTAACACCTCTTTTCTTGCTTCTTATATTTGGGTCTAGTGATATGGTTTTTTGGATAACAAAAATTACTCAGAAACGGCCTATGAAAACTATTCTGATTAATGGCAAGTCTATTGTGGGGTTATTAGACACAGGAGCAGACGTTTCTTGCATTTCAGGAAAAGACTGGCCTAGCTCCTGGCCCACCTCCTGGCCCACACATACTACTGAAAATAACTTGGTGGGGATAGGAAGAGCCCCCACAGTAGCCAAAAGTGCAAAAATTTTAGATTGGCAATTTGAGGACACCCGTGGAACTTTCCAACCGTATGTAGTCCTTCACTCCCCCTTACCCTGTGGGGGAGGGACATGCTATCTCAAATGGGAGTGTTACTTTTTAGCCCTGATGATAAAGTGACCTCTCAGATGCTGCAGATCGGCTATGATCCATCAAAAGGATTGGGTAAACAACAGACAAGAATAATTGAGCTAATTTGCCCAACTCCTTCGCAAGCTATATACTGGATTGGGATATCCAAATTTATAATGAAGGCCATTGTTTTTGCTGCCTACCCCATTACATGAAAATTTCAAGATCCGGTGTGGGTGGAACAGTGGCCTCTGCCTAAGGAAAAATTACTGACATGTTAATTAAAAAGATTAATTCAAATATACTGATTTATTAAATTGTTTAATAAAGAACCATCAAAAATTGCTACTTCCATATAACAGAGAACAACTTGATGCTTTTCAAATGTTTGATGATTGGCAGATTGCTATAGGAAATTCTTGTGATCAGATCTTGCATCATTTACCCTCACGTGCTTTGTTAATTCAAAAATTAAAAAGAGAGAAATTAAGTATAGTTTTCCCCCATCAGATTTTACAACATGTTCTCTTTGTAATAAGTTAAATGCTGATTCGTTTGAAACAGTAAAATAAAAAGCCATTAGTAAAGCAAAAAGATCTCCTCCAGATAACAAAAAGATCCCGACCCAAAATTTACTGCGGGTCGAGGAAGTGTTTATATTTTTTTCCACAGGGTGCAGATTCGTCAACTTGGATCCCGGACAGACTGATTCGCCACAAAAGAAAAAGGGAACTTCTCTGCCACCACCACCGCGGGAAACAGCCGCGCACCAAAAAGCTGCGGGCGGGGCCAGCCTGACTGACGGAACCCAGTGCACCGCACTCGCAGCCCCATAACAGCGCCAGTGTCAGAGGGCGGGGTGAAGGCCGCTGCTCCTACCGGCAAAAGAGGCAAAAGAAACATCAAGATCCCGGCAGGACTAACAGCTGCTGCAGCACAAACTCCAACCAGAAAATGACTCTATTTACTCTATTTTGGCTTGTCTATCCTCTCCTTATGTTCTTCTTTTCACCAATGATTCCAGAAAACTTAATGTACCTAATGTAGCGACTTGTGAACCATGGATGTTTTCATCTTGTTTAACTCCTCAAAGTAATGTCTGCTCTTCTGTGGTTTTAAAGATGTCCTATAACTGTAACAACTTATTGATATGATAATTATGTTCTTGCTGTGTTACAACAACTGTTATTGTTACTACAACAGCAATCATTGACTCAACAAGTGTAAATGCCCAATATGTTAAAAAATCAAGGTTTAGGTATTTTGGAACAGCTCAGATATTAGCTTAGACTTAGGGAAACTTCATAATCAGATTCAGACCTTGGAACACTCCCGATTAGATTTTACCACCGCAGGAGAAGCCAATGACTTTTCCCACACTTTCTCTAACTTCATTTCTGAAGACTGTTCTGTCTACTGTCTATAATCTTGCTCCTCATAATCATACTTCCCTATATTGTCTAGATTCTTCGGCAGAGCATTCGGAATCTCGAGACCGAACTGCACCTGATTTTAAACATAAATAATCAATTATTTAAAATTAAAAAGGGTGAGATGCCGGGAGCCAGAGTGAGGAATCCCGCCTGTGACAAGGTCATGAGGAAGGAAGCTGACATACGCAAGGCGTGCTCAGACTTCAGGGACCCCTCTGGAAATTCCTAAGCATGTACCCCAACAAAAATCTGCCGGCTTTTGTGCTCTGCTTTTCCACTCTTCTGACATTTTCTGGAAAAAGTCAATTCAGGGTTTCAGTCTTCTGCATTTGAAAGAGTGTTTCAATCTAAAAACCCCTCCGATGGCTTTCTAGCCTGCCTGCAGGACTCTGCGAGTGTGATTGTTTGAGGCCTCCTGACCGCAGGAGGCACAGGAAGCTTAAAACATCCTAGGAATGTAGGGGCTTCCGAAGAGTCAAAATCTTTAGAATAGGACTGATTAAAAGTTTCATTTGTTGAGTCAATGCTTGCTGCCAAATTTTCATATCCTTTATTTTTAGATATAGTTGGTATATAGAAAAACAAGTAGTAGACCTGGTATTAGCAACATTAGATCTTTGAGTTAAGTACCTTCTTTGTTATATCCCACTGCACCTTTGTTCTATAGAGATGTAACTTTAATGCTTTAAGGAGATGCAAATTAAAGAAAAACACTTCGGGGGAAACAAAATCAACATTCATTAAGGAAGAGAGCTAAAAAGTGTTAACAAGCTTCTTGGCCAGAAGATAATGTAAATCACCTGAGACCTTTTGTATACAAAATGATGTATAGAAAGAGTCTGGGCTGCGAACGCTACATAATTCTGTGTTACCCGTTGATCTCCATGTTTTATCAAAAGTATAAAAGGCCTTCTGAACAATAAAGGATCGGACCAGTTTCTCGAACTAGTCTCTCGGCCTGGTTTCTTGGGACTCTGGCTCCCCCCATGTCTCTCTCTCTCCTCTTCTCTCCCCTTCCCTCTCTCTGCTCTTTACTTTAACTTCAGGCTGAATCTCCATCTGGGGCGCAGAGGCTCGCCAGGTCTACTTACTTGCCCCGGCTGTTAAGACCCGCACCGAAAGGGAGCTTAAGGCGAGGCACCCTTAGATATTCAAGCGGGCGCCGGTGGCCCAACGTAGATGGTGCAGATTCCTTGTCTGGAATTTTATTGGCCTTCCGCGTAAACCAAGCTATTCAGCCCTCTTCCTCCACTTAATCTTCTTATTACACTATAGTTTCTTAATCTAATCTTACATTAATAAACAAACAAGTCTTTCCACGCCAACGCCGTCCACCCTTCGAATTCCCTGGATCCACCGGGCCAGGACCCCGGCAAGTGGCGCCCGGAACAGGCTATTCGAAGGTAGGTTCCTCGGAGCAAAAGCTCCCCCCGGAGCACTCTCTGCTGCTCCCCCCGGAGCCCTCTCCGTTGCTCCCCCCGGAGCACTCTCTGTTGCTCCCCCCGGAGTGACTTAATCACTCCCCCCGGAGTACTTTCGGGTACTCCCCCAGTGTTGAGTGTTCGGGACGGCTAGGACCCCACTCAGGGTGCCGCGGACCCCCCTGTAGGATAGACAGGGTGAGGAAGAGTGGGAAGTGTTCAAGGGTTTAAGAGAAACCTGGTGCTCTAGAGGTTGAAAAGAAACCTGCTATCCTAGGGTTAAAAACAAAACCCCCCTCGCCAGAGGTAAAACCTTTTGTTGAGGTAGACTTTTCTATAAGACTTAATTTTCTGACATGGGTAACAGTGAATCAAAAGAAAGACAGCTTTTTATAGGAGTAATCTTGCAGTTACTAACTAAACGAGGAATTAAAGTTAAAAATTCCAATATTCATTCATTTTTTTCCTTTGTACAAGAACAGTGTCCCTGGTTTCCAGAAGAAGGCACTGTTAACTTAGACACCTGGGAGAGAGTAGGAAAACAGCTAAAAACTTACTATACTTTGCATGGGCCTGTAAATGCTTTTGCTCTGTAAAATATGATTACAAATGTTCTGGACCCCTGTCATGAGGCTGTTAGATAGCCTATGGGAGAGGCTATAGCGGTAAATGGTAGTGGGTCTCCACCTTCTATGCAGATCGTATTTTCTGCCATTGGCAAACAAAAGGAGAGAGACTCCTCTTCCTCCCGAGGAAGGAGGGTGCTTACAGGACGCAGCGGCCGAGCGCCCTGGAGAGCCCCCTCCCCCTCTACACAAACCAAACCTTTAAAAAAGTTATCTTATTTAAGGCGACCACTGCAACCTCTGCTTGCGCCTCCCCAGGGCTTAAGAACTCCCCACTTTATATCCAAAGCCTCCCAGAACATTGCTTAAGTTTGAAAACGATAGTGACAATATTTTTGAGCAAAAGAGCTTTTAAAACAGAGCTTGCTCCTTGCATAAAATCCCCTCAGGAGGGGCCTCACCCAACAAAAAAAAAAAGAAAAAGGAAGAAAAACAGAAAAAAAAATATTCGTAATAAAAAGGACTTTACAAATGCAAAATGTTTCTCTTGAGGCCAAATAGAACATGTTTTGCCAAAATGTCCTGCTAAACAGACACAACAACCCGTACCAAACAACCCCAGGTAGCTCAGGCCTAGACCTCAGTTCCACCACTTCAATAATATTAACCCCTGATGTGCCAGTGACTCAGATTCCAATGAGAGTGGCTAGTCCCCTGCCTGAGGACATTGTAAGACTTGTACTGGGGCATAGCTTGCTTTCTTTTCAAGAAATTTCGGTAGTGTCTTGTGTAGTAAATTCTGATTATACTGAAAAAACTGAAGTTTTGATCTCGCCACCTGCTAAAACTGTGCAATTAATAAAAATTAAAAAAAAAATAATAGCACAGCTTTTGCTTTTACCTTATTACCAAACAGAAAAACCAGACAAAAAAAGCCCCAGAGGATCTAGATCTAGCTTTTTGGGTGCAAAAAATTGCAGCTTCTAGGCCTTTAAAAGATTTTTTAATTCAAAGATATAAATGTCATGGCTGTTAGACAATAGACAAGACGTTTCTTACATTGCTGAGAGACTAGCGCAGCTCCTGGCCAACATATACTACTGAAAAGGAGTTAGAAAAAGTGGTATGCAGGATAAAAATGCTATAGAGTAAGAGGTGAGAGAGAGTTTAAAACCTTGGTGAATAGTGAGCTCCCCGTTGCTGGAAGTTTTCAAGCTAAGATTAAATGGTTACTTGTCATCTAAAAGGCTATAGACCAGATTTGGGTTATAAAAAGATCATTAGAAAAGCTTATAAAGATATTGTGTAACACCTCTTTTCTTGCTTCTTATATTTGGGTCTAGTGATATGGTTTTTTGGATAACAAAAATTACTCAGAAACGGCCTATGAAAACTATTCTGATTAATGGCAAGTCTATTGTGGGGTTATTAGACACAGGAGCAGACGTTTCTTGCATTTCAGGAAAAGACTGGCCTAGCTCCTGGCCCACCTCCTGGCCCACACATACTACTGAAAATAACTTGGTGGGGATAGGAAGAGCCCCCACAGTAGCCAAAAGTGCAAAAATTTTAGATTGGCAATTTGAGGACACCCGTGGAACTTTCCAACCGTATGTAGTCCCTTCACTCCCCCTTACCCTGTGGGGGAGGGACATGCTATCTCAAATGGGAGTGTTACTTTTTAGCCCTGATGATAAAGTGACCTCTCAGATGCTGCAGATCGGCTATGATCCATCAAAAGGATTGGGTAAACAACAGACAAGAATAATTGAGCTAATTTGCCCAACTCCTTGCAAGCTATATACTGGATTGGGATATCCAAATTTATAATGAAGGCCATTGTTTTTGCTGCCTACCCCATTACATGAAAATTTCAAGATCCGGTGTGGGTGGAACAGTGGCCTCTGCCTAAGGAAAAATTACTGACATATTAATTAAAAAGATTAATTCAAAATATACTGATTTATTAAATTGTTTAATAAAGAACCATCAAAAATTGCACTTCCATATAACAGAGAACAACTTGATGCTTTTCAAATGTTTGATGATTGGCAGATTGCTATAGGAAATTCTTGTGATCAGATCTTGCATCATTTACCCTCACGTGCTTTGTTAATTCAAAAATTAAAAAGAGAGAAATTAAGTATAGTTTTCCCCCATCAGATTTTACAACATGTTCTCTTTGTAATAAGTTAAATGCTGATTCGTTTGAAACAGTAAAATAAAAAGCCATTAGTAAAGCAAAAAGATCTCCTCCAGATAACAAAAAGATCCCGACCCAAAATTTACTGCGGGTCGAGGAAGTGTTTATATTTTTTTCCACAGGGTGCAGATTCGTCAACTTGGATCCCGGACAGACTGATTCGCCACAAAAGAAAAAGGGAACTTCTCTGCCACCACCACCGCGGGAAACAGCCGCGCACCAAAAGCTGCGGGCGGGGCCAGCCTGACTGACGGAACCCAGTGCACCGCACTCGCAGCCCCATAACAGCGCCAGTGTCAGAGGGCGGGGTGAAGGCCGCTGCTCCTACCGGCAAAAGAGGCAAAAGAAACATCAAGATCCCGGCAGGACTAACAGCTGCTGCAGCACAAACTCCAACCAGAAAATGACTCTATTTACTCTATTTTGGCTTGTCTATCCTCTCCTTATGTTCTTCTTTTCACCAATGATTCCAGAAAACTTAATGTACCTAATGTAGCGACTTGTGAACCATGGATGTTTTCATCTTGTTTAACTCCTCAAAGTAATGTCTGCTCTTCTGTGGTTTTAAAGATGTCCTATAACTGTAACAACTTATTGATATGATAATTATGTTCTTGCTGTGTTACAACAACTGTTATTGTTACTACAACAGCAATCATTGACTCAACAAGTGTAAATGCCCAATATGTTAAAAAATCAAGGTTTAGGTATTTTGGAACAGCTCAGATATTAGTTTAGACTTAGGGAAACTTCATAATCAGATTCAGACCTTGGAACACTCCCGATTAGATTTTACCACCGCAGGAGAAGCCAATGACTTTTCCCACACTTTCTCTAACTTCATTTCTGAAGACTGTTCTGTCTACTGTCTATAATCTTGCTCCTCATAATCATACTTCCCTATATTGTCTAGATTCTTCGGCAGAGCATTCGGAATCTCGAGACCGAACTGCACCTGATTTTAAACATAAATAATCAATTATTTAAAATTAAAAAGGGTGAGATGCCGGGAGCCAGAGTGAGGAATCCCGCCCGTGACAAGGTCATGAGGAAGGAAGCTGACATTACGCAAGGCGTGCTCAGACTTCAGGGACCCCTCTGGAAATTCCTAAGCATGTACCCCAACAAAAATCTGCCGGCTTTTGTGCTCTGCTTTTCCACTCTTCTGACATTTTCTGGAAAAAGTCAATTCAGGGTTTCAGTCTTCTGCATTTGAAAGAGTGTTTCAATCTAAAAACCCCTCCGATGGCTTTCTAGCCTGCCTGCAGGACTCTGCGAGTGTGATTGTTTGAGGCCTCCTGACCGCAGGAGGCACAGGAAGCTTAAAATATCCTAGGAATGTAGGGGCTTCCGAAGAGTCAAAATCTTTAGAATAGGACTGATTAAAAGTTTCATTTGTTGAGTCAATGCTTGCTGCCAAATTTTCATATCCTTTATTTTTAGATATAGTTGGTATATAGAAAAACAAGTAGTAGACCTGGTATTAGCAACATTAGATCTTTGAGTTAAGTACCTTCTTTGTTATATCCCACTGCACCTTTGTTCTATAGAGATGTAACTTTAATGCTTTAAGGAGATGCAAATTAAAGAAAAACACTTCAGGGGGAAACAAAATCAACATTCATTAAGGAAGAGAGCTAAAAAGTGTTAACAAGCTTCTTGGCCAGAAGATAATGTAAATCACCTGAGACCTTTTGTATACAAAATGATGTATAGAAAGAGTCTGGGCTGCGAACGCTACATAATTCTGTGTTACCCGTTGATCTCCATGTTTTATCAAAAGTATAAAAGGCCTTCTGAACAATAAAGGATCGGATCCAGTTTCTCGAACTAGTCTCTCGGCCTGGTTTCTTGGGACTCTGGCTCCCCCCATGTCTCTCTCTCTCCTCTTCTCTCCCCTTCCCTCTCTCTGCTCTTTACTTTAACTTCAGGCTGAATCTCCATCTGGGGCGCGGAGGCTCGCCAGGTCTACTTACTTGCCCCGGCGGAGATATATAGCTGGTTTAACAGTGGAAGGCCAATAAAAATTCAGACAAGGAATTTGGCAGCCACGGCTAACAGTTGGGTGCCATCGTGCCGGCGCCCGGCTTGAATATCTGAAGGGGTGCGCCTGCGCCTTAAGCTCGCCTTTGTGCGGGTCTTAAAGAGCCGGGCAGTAAGTAGACCTGGCGAGCCTCCCGCGCCCGCAGATGGAGATTCAGCCTGAAGTTAAAGTAAAGGGCAGAGAGAGGGAAGGGAGAGAGAGGAGTAGAGAGAGACATGGGGTGGATAGCCAGAGTCCCGTACACGGGGAAACAGGCGCGAGGACCTAGTTCGAGAAACTGATCCCGATCCTTACTTGTTCAGTAGAAGGCCTTTTATACTTTTGATAAAACATGGAGATCAACTGGGTACACAGAATTATGTAGCGTTCGCAGGCCCAGACTCTTTCTATACTCATTTTGTATACAAAGGTGCTCAGGTGATTTACATTATGCTTCTGGGCCAGAGAAGCTTGTTAACCTTTTTATAGCTCTCTCTTAATGAAATGTTGAATTTTGTTTCGCCTGAAGTGTTTATTCTTAATTTGCATGCTCTTAAAGCATTAAAGTTACATCTCTATAGTAACACAAGGTGCAGTGGGATATAACAAAGAAGGTACTGATAACTGCAAGATTATGTTGCAATCAGGTCTACTCTTTTTCTATATACAAACCTAATATCTGAAAATAAAGGATAATGAAAATTTGGCATGCTAACGCATTGACCTCAACAAATGAAACTTGTTAATCAGTCGGCTATTCTAGAAGATGTTTGCCTCTTCGGAAGCCCGTACATTCCTAGGATACTTTTAAGCTTCCTGTGGGCTCCTGCGGTCAGGAGGCCTCAAAACAATCACACTCGCCAAGAGTTCCTGCCAGGCAGGCTAGAAAGCGCATCGGTAGGGGTTTTTAGATTGAAAGCGACTCTTTCAAATGGCAGAGACTCGAAACCCTGAATTGACTTTTTCCAGAAACTGTTCAGAAGAGTGGCAAAAAGCAGAGCACAAGAAGCCGGCAGATTTTCTGTTGGGGTAAGCAATGCTTAGCGAATTTCCAGAGGGGTGCCCTGAAGTCTGAGCAGCGCCTTGTGCGAATGTCAGCGCTCCTTCCTCATGACCTTGTCCAGGCAGGGATTTCCTGCACTCTGGCTCCCGGCAGTCTCACACCTTTTTAATTTTATAATAATTTGTTATTATGTTATGTTTAAAAATCAGGTGGGCAGTTCGGTCTCGAGATTCCGAAATGCTTCTGCCGAAGAAATCTAGACAATATAAGGGAAGTATGATTATCGAGGAGCCAAGATTATGAAGTAGACAGAACATGGTCTTGCAGAAATTGTAAGTTAGAGAAAGTGTGGGAGAAAGTCATTGGCTTCTGCCTGGGCAGGTGGATAAAATCTTAATCGGCGGAGTGTTGCCAAGGTCTGAATCTGATTATGGGAAGTTTCCCTAAAGTCTAAACTCATACTGAGCTGTTTCCAAAATACTTAAAACCTTGATTTTTTAAGCATATTGGGCGTTTTTTTTGTTTGCTTTTATTTTTTTTTTTTTTTTTTTTTTTGTTTTTTTCATATTATTTACAGCTTGTTGAGTCAATGATTGCTGTTGTAGTAACAATAAGCAGTTGTTGTAACACGCAAGAGACATATATTAATCATCTCAATTAGTTGAGTTACAGTTATTATGGACATCTTTAAAAGCCACAGAGAGAAGCCAGCACATTCCTTGAGGAGTTAAAGCAAGAATGAAGAACATCCCTGGTTGCACACGTCGCTACATTAGGTACGATTAAGTTTTGGCTGGAATCATTGGTGAAAAGAAGAACATAAGGAGAGGATAGACAAGCCAAAATAGATTAGTAAATAGAGTCATTTTTGGCTTGTGACAGTTTGTGGCTGAGCAGCATGTTAGTCTCGCGGGATGCTTGATGTTTCTTTTGCGCTCTTTTGCGGTCAGGTAGCAGCGGCCTTCACCCGCCCTCTGACACTGGCGCGTGTTATGGGGGCCTGGCGGTCAGCTGCGAGTGTGCACTGGGTTCCGTCAGGTCAGGGGCTGGCCGCCCGCCGCAGCTTTTGGTGCGGGCGGTGTCCGCGGTGGGGTGGAGGAAGTTTCCGCTTTTTCTTTGTTGCTGGGCGCATCCTAGTCTGTCGGGAATCAGAGTTGGACGAATCTGCACCTGTGAGAAAGAAACAAATTATAAACACTTCTCGACCGCAATAATTTGGGTGGGATCTTTGTTTTAATCTGGAGGGAGAGTCTTTTGCATTTCTATGGCTTTTTATTTTTAACTGTTTCAAACGAATCATTCATTTTAATTCATTACAGAAGAGAAATGTTGTAAATCTGATGGGGGAAAAATATAGCCTTATATTTCTTCTCTTTTTAATTTTCTGAATTTAACAAAGCACGTGAAGGTAAATGATGCAAAGTCGAATCACTAAGAATTTCGGATATAGGCAATGCCAATCATAACACATTGTGAAAAGATCAAGTGTTGTTCTCGCGTTATTGTCGAAAGTGCAATTTTTTTTGATGGTTCTTTAGTTAAACAATTTTTACAAATCAGTATATTTGAATTAATCTTTTTAATTAATGATGTCAGGTAATTTTTGCCTATTAGCGAGAGGCCACTGTTTGCACCCACACGGATACTTGAAATTTTATGTAATGGGGTAGGCAGCAAAAAAAACATGGCCTTCATTTATAAATTTGGATATCCACATCGGCAGTATATAGTTGCAAGAAGGGAAATAGCCTGATATTATTCTTGTTCTGTTGTTTACGCCAAATCTTTGATGGATCATAGCGATTGAGCAGCATTGAGAGGTCACTTTCACAGGGCTAAAAGTAACACTCCCGATTTGAGAGCATGTCCTGTCCACAGGTAAGGGGTGAGTGAAGGGACTAGACGTGGAAAGTTCCCGGGTGTCTCGAAATTGCTCACCTAAATTTTTGCACACTATTGGCCCCTGTGGGGGCTTTCGCTATTCCCCACCAAGTTATTTTCAGTTAGTATGTGTGGAACGGTGGACGTGCCAGGAGGTGGCCAGAGGCTAAAGGCCAGTCTTTTCTCTGAAAATGACCAAGAAAACGTCTGCTCCTCGTGTCCTAATAACCACAATAGACTTTCCAATTAAATCAGAATAGTTTTCATAGGCGCGTTTTGAGTAATTTTTTGTTTATCCAAAAACGCATATCAGTAGACGCGCAAATATAAGAAGCAAGAAAAAAGCAGTGTTTAGCACAATTTTTTATAGCTTTTTTCTAATGATCTTTTAATATAAAACCAAATCTGGTCTAGTAGCCTTTTAATGACAAGTAACCATTTATCTTATGGCTTGAACAACTTCCAGGGCAAAAGCGGGAGCTCACTATTCACCAAGTGTTTATAAACTCTCTCTCCTCTTACTCTATAGCATTTATTTATCCTGATACCATTTTTCTAAGCTCCTTTTCAGTAGCTATATATTTGGCCAGGAGTGAGGCTAGTCTCTGCAGCAATTGTAACGAAAGTCTTCGTCTAATTGTCGTATAAGCATGGACATTTATATATCTTTTGAATTAAAAGAATCTTTTAAAGGCTAGAAAGCTGCAATTTTTTGGCACCAAAAAGCTAGATTTAGATACCTTGGGGCTTTTTTTTTTCGTGGGTTTTTTCTGTTTGGTAATAAGGTAAAAGGCAAAAGCTGTGTATTATTTTTTTTTAATTTTTATTAATTGCACAGTCTTTAGCAGGTTGGCAGAGATCAAAACTTCAGTTTTTTCAGTATATCAGGAATTTACTACACAAGGACACTACCGGAAATTCTTTGAAAAGAAAGAAAGCTAGCCCAGTACAAGTTCTTACAATGTCCTCAGGCAGACGGGACTAGCCACTCTCATTGGAAATATGGAGTGCACATGGCAATCAGGGCATTAATATTATTGAAAGTGGTGGAACGTGAGGTCTAGGCCTGAGCTACCGGTGGCGGTTGTTTGGTACGGGTGTAGTTGTGTCTGTTTAGCAGGACCATTTTTGGCAAAAACATGTCTTATTTGGCCTCAAGAGAAATGCTTTTGATTTGTAAAGTCGTTTTTATTTAGCGAATATTTTTTTTGTCTGTTTTTTTTTCCTTTTTCTTTTTTTTTTGTTGCGGTGGAGGCCCCTCCTGAGGGGATGTTTATGCGAAGAGCAAGTCTGTTTTAAAACTCTTTTGCTCAAAAATAATTTTGTTCACTAATCGTTTTTTCAAACTTAAGCAATGTTCTGGGGAGCTTTGGGATATTAAAGTAGGGGAGTCTTAGGCCCTGGGGAGGCGCAAGTCAGAGGTTTGCAGTGGATCGCCTTAAATTAAGATAACTTTTTAATAGGTCTTTGGTTTGGCCGTGTAGAGGGGGAGGGGGTCTTCCAGGCGCGCCTCAGGTGTCTGCCGACTGGTCCATGTAAGCACCTCTTCCTCGGAAGGAAGAAGGTGGTCTGGCTTGTCCCCCTGCTTTGTTTGCCCTGGCAGAAAATACGATCTGCATAAGAAGGTGGGACCGGCACTACCATTTACCGCTTATAGCCTCTCCATAGGCTCTTACTAACAGCTTCATGAAGGGGTCAGAAACATTCTGTAATCATATTTTACAGAGCAAAAGCATTTACAGGCACACATGCAACAAGTTATTGCTAAGTTTCTTTAGCACTGTTTCAGCTGACTCTCCCAGGTGTCTAACGTTAACATGTCGCCTTTCTTCGTGGAACACAAGGGACAGCTGTTTTGTACAAACTCGGAAAAAACATGACATGCAATATTGGAATTCTTTACTTTAAATTCCTCGTTTTAAGTTAGCTAACTGATCCAAGGATTCATACCTCCTATAAAAAGCTGATCCTTTTCTTTTGACTTCTCACTGTTAGCCCCATGTCCAGAAAATTAAGTATTATTAAGATAAAGTCCTACCTCAAGCAAAAGGTCCTTTACTCATCTGCAGAGGGGGCCTTTTAGTTTTTTAACGCGCTAGGATAGCAGGTTTGCTTGTTCGGAACATCTACGCGGCACCAGGATTTCTCTTAAACCGCTTGAACCTTCCACTCTTGCCTCAACGGCTGTCTAATCTACAGGGGGTCCGCGGCACCCGGAGTGGGGGTCCTTAGCCGTCCTCGAACATCAACCTGAGAGGCGACGGTAAGCCGACGGAGAATGTACTCCGGGGGGGATAGTCCAGCACGGGCAACAGAGGAGTGCTCGGGGGGAGCACACGGATGAGGCTCCGGGGGGAGCAGCAAGAGGTGACTTGCGGGGATTTGTTGCCGAGGAACGCTAGCTTCGAATAGCTTGTTCGGGCGCACCACTTGCCGGGGCCTGGGCCGGTGGATCAGGGAATTTCGAAGGGGTGGACGGCTGTTTGGCGTGGAAAGACTTTGTTTGTTTTATTAATGTGAAGATTTAGATTAAGAAAGAATTATAGTGTTAATAAGAAGATTAAGTGCACGAAAGAGGGCTGAAATAGCTTGGTTTGCGGAAGGCAATAAAATCCAGATAAGGTAATTGCATACATCTACGTTGGAGCACCTGCGCAGCCGCTTGATATAGTCTAAGGTGCGTTCGCTTACAGCTCCTTTGGTGCGGGTCTTAACAGCC
>NW_017204824.1:0-5510 GCF_001704415.2 Capra hircus
TCACGTGGGGCCCCAGGGGAAATCACGTGGGCCCCCAGGAAATCACGTGGCCCCGGGCAATCACGTGGCCCCCATCAGTGGCCCCAGGGGCAATCACGTGGGCCCCCAGGGAATCACGTGGCCCCCCAGGGAAATCACGTGGGCCCCCAGGGGTGGTGGGCAATCACGTGGGCCCCAGGGAAATCACGTGGGTGGGCCCAGGGAAATCACGTGGGCCCCCTGGGCAATCACGTGGGCCCCAGGGGAATCACTGGGCAATCACGTGGCCCCAGGGGATCACGTGGGCCGGGGAAATCACGTGGGCCCCAGGGGCAATCACGTGGCCCCCAGGGGAGTCACGTGGGCCCCCAGGGGCAATCACGTGGCCCCCACGTGGGCCCCCAGGGAAATCACGTGGGCCCCCAGGGGCAATCACGTGGGCCCAGGGAAATCACGTGGCCCCCCAGGAATCACGTGGGCCCCCAGGGGAAATCACGTGGGCCCCTGGTGGGAAATCACGTGGGCCCCAGGGGCAATCACGTGGGCCCCAAATCACGTGGGCCCCAGGGAAATCACGTGGCAATCACGTGGGCCCCCAGGGGTGGGGCAATCACGTGGCCCCAGGGGAAATCACGTGGCCCCCAGGGGAAATCAGTGGGCCCAGGGGAAATCACGTGGCCCCCCAGGGGAATCACGTGGGCCCGGGCAATCACGTGGCCCCCAATCACGTGGGCCCATTTCACGTGGCCCCAGCAATCACGTGGGCCCCCAGTGGGGGAAATCACGTGGGCCCCAATCACGTGGCCCCCAGGGGAAATCACGTGGGCCCCAGGGAAATCACGTGGGCCCCAGGGGAAATCACGTGGGCCCCAATCACGTGGGCCCCAGGGGAAATCACGTGGGCCCCAGGGGTGGGCCCCCAGGGCAATCACGTGGGGGAAATCACGTGGGGGTGGGGGGGTGGGCCCCAGGGGAAATCACGTGGGCCCCTCACGTGGGCCCCTCACGTCACGTGGCCCAGGGGAAATCACGTGGCCCCCAGTGGGCCCCCCAAAATCACGTGGGCCCCCAGGGGAAATCACGTGGCAATCACGTGGGCCCGGGGAAATCACGTGGGCCCCGGGAATCACGTGGGCCCCAGGGGAAATCACGTGGGCCCCCAATCACGTGGGCCCCCAGGGGAATCACGTATCACGTGGCCCCCAGGGGAAATCACGTGGGCCCCCCAATCACGTGGCCCCTGGGGCAATCACGTGGCCCCAGGGGAAATCACGTGGGCCCCCAGGGGAATCACGTGGCTGGGAATCACGTGGGCCCCAATCAGTGGGCCCAAATCACGTGGGCCCCCAGGGGCAATCACGTGGCCCCAGGGGGGGGCAATCACGAGTGGGCCCCACGTGGGTTCACGTGGGCCCCTCACGTGGGCCCCACGTGGGCCCCCAGGGAAATCACGTGGGCCCCTGGGGCAATCACGTGGCCCCCAGGGGAAATCACGTGGCCCCACGTGGGGGCAATCACGTGGGCCCCAGGGAAATCACCCGGGGAAATCACGTGGGCCCGTGGGCAATCACGTGGCCCCGGGGGGTGGCCCCATCACGTGGGCCCAGGGGAAATCACGTGGGGAATCACGTGGGGGCCAGGGGAAATCACGTGGGGTGGGCCCCAGGGGAAATCACGTGGTGTGGGGGGCAATCACGTGGGCCCCCAGGGGAAATCACGTGGGCCCCCATCAAATCACGTGGCCCCCTGGGCAATCACGTGGGCCCCTGGGAATCACGTGTTGGGCCCCCACGGGAATCACGTGGGCCCCAGGGAAATCACGTGGCCCCCAGGGGAATCACGTGGCCCCAGGGAAATCACGTGGGCCCCCAGGGCAATCACGTGGGGGGTGGGCCCCAGGGGCATCACGTGGGCCCCAGGGGCAATCACGTGGGCCCCAGGGGAAATCACGTGGGCCCCTGGGGCAATCACGTGGCCCCCAGGGGAAATCACGTGGCCCCTGGGCAATCACGTGGCCCCCAGGGGAAATCACGTGGGCCCCAGGGGAAATCACCGTGGTGCCCCAGGGGAAATCACGTGGGCCCCCAGGGGAAATCACGTGGCCCCCGGGCAATCACGTGGGCCCCCTGGGGCAATCACGTGGGGGGAAATCACGTGGGCCAGGAAATCACGTGGGCCCCCAAATCACGTGGCCCCCAGGGGAAATCACGTGGGCCCCAGGGCAATCACGTGGGCCCCCAGGGAAATCACGTGGGCCCCAGGGGAAATCAGTGGGCCCCCTGGGGCAATCACGTGGGCCCCCAGGGGAAATCACGTGGCCCCCTGGGGCAATCACGTGGGCCCCCAGGGGAAATCACGGGGAAATCACGTGGGCCCCCCACGTGGGCCCCCACCCAGGGAAATCACGTGGGCCCCAAATCACGTGGGGGGGCAATCACGTGGGCCCCAGGGGAAATCATGGGCCCCCCACGTGGGCCCCCAGGGGAAATCAGGCCCCCATGGGAATCACGTTCATGGGCCCCCAGCCCCCAGGGGCAATCACGTGGGCCCCCAGGGGAAATCACGTGGGCCCCCAGGGGAAATCACGTGGGGGAAATCACGTGGGCCCCCTGGGGCAATCACGTGGGCCCCCAAACGTAATCAGTGGGCCCCCAGGGAAATCAGGGGCAATCACGTGGCCCCTGGGCAATCACGTGGGCCCCCAGGGGAATCACGTGGGCCCCGGGGCAATCACGTGGGCCCCAGGGGAAATCACGTGGCCCCGTGGGCCCCCAAATCACGTGGGCCCCAGGGGAAATCACGTGGGCCCCAGGGAAATCACGTGGGCCCTGGGGCAATCACGTGGGCCCAGGGGAAATCAATCACGTGGGCCCCCAGGGGAAATCACGTGGGCCCCCAGGGGAATCACGTGGGGGCAATCACGTGGGCCCCCACGTGGGCGGGAAATCACGTGGGCCCCAGGGGAAATCACGTGGGCCCCCTGGGGCAATCACGTGGGCCCCCTGGGCAATCACGTGGGCCCCCTGGGGAATCACGTGGGCCCCAGGGGAAATCACGTGGGCCCCAGGGGGAAATCACGTGGGCCCCCAGGGGAAATCACGTGGGCCCCAGGGGAAATCACGTGGGTGGGGCAATCACGTGGGCCCCAGGGGAAATCACGTGGGCCCCCAGGGGCAATCACGTGGGCCCCCAGGGGAAATCACGTGGGCCCCCAGGGGAAATCACGTGGGCCCAATCAGGGGCAATCACTGGGGCCCAGGGGCAATCACGTGACCGTGGGCCCCCAGGGGCAATCACGTGGGCCCCCAGGGCAATCATGGGCCCCAGGGCAATCACGTGGGCCCCAGGGGAAATCACTTGGGCCCCCGGGGGAAATCACGTGGGCCCCAGGGGAAATCACTGGGGGAAATCACGTGGGCCCCCTGGGCAATCACGTGGGCCCCTGGGGCAATCACGTGGGCCCCCAGGGGAAATCACGTGGGCCCCCAGGGAAATCACGTGGCCCCCAAATCACGTGGGCCCCGGGAAATCACGTGGGCCCCCTGGGCAATCACGTGGGCCCCCCAATCACGTGGGCCCCCAAATCACGTGGGCCCCCAGGGGAAATCACGTGGGCCCCCAATCACGTGGGGGCAATCACGTGGGCCCCCAGGGAAATCACGTGGGCCCCCAGGGCAATCACGTGGGGCCCCAGGGGTGGCCCCCAGGGAAATCACGTGGGCCCCAGGGCAATCACGTGGCCCCCAGGGAAATCACGTGGGCCCCCAGGGGAAATCAAATCACGTGGGCCCCCAGGGGAAATCACGTGGGCCCCTGGGCAATCACGTGGGCCCCCAGGGGAATCACGTGGGCCCCCAATCACGTGGGCCCCAATCACGTGGGCCCCCAGGGGAAATCAAATCACGTGGGGCCCCAGGGGAAATCACGTGGGCCCCCAAATCACAATCACGTGGGCCCCAGGGGAAATCACGTGGGCCCCAATCACGTGGGCCCCCAGGGGAAATCCCACGGGGCAATCACGTGGGCCCCAGGGGGAAATCACCCCCCAGGGGCAATCACGTGGGCCCCCAGGGGAAATCACGTGGGCCCCCAGGGCCCAAATCAAATCACGTGGGGCCCCGGGCAATCACGTGGCCCCAATCACGTGGGCCCCAGGGAAATCAATCACGTGGGCCCCCAGGGGAAATCACGTGGGGGCAATCACGTGGGCCCCCATCACGTGGGTGGGTGGGGAAATCACGTGGGCCCCCAGGGGAAATCACGTGGGCCCCCAGGGGAAATCACGTGGGCCCCCTGGGGCAATCACGTGGGCCCCAGGGGAAATCACGTGGGCCCCAGGGGCAATCACGTGGGCCCCCAGGGGAAATCACGTGGGCCCCAGGGCAATCACGTGGGCCCGGGAAATCACGTGGGCCCAGGGGAAATCACGTGGGCCCCCAGGGGAAATCACGTGGGCCCCCCAATCAGGGGAAATCACGTGGCCCCAGGGGAATCAGGGTGGGCCCCCAAATCACGTGGGCCCCCAGGGGAAACACGTGGGCCCCACCCCCAGGGGAAATCACGTGGGCCCCCTGGGGCAATCACGTGGGCCCCCAATCACGTGGCCCCAGAAATCACGTGGGCCCCCAGGGCAATCACGTGGCCCCCACAGGGGAAATCACGTGGGCCCCCAGGGCAATCACGTGGGCCCCCAGGGAAATCACGTGGGCCCCCAGGGGCAATCACGTGGGCCCCCAATCACCCAGGGGAAATCACGTGGCCCCTGGGGCAATCACGTGGGCCCCAGGGGAAATCACGTGGGGGGGGTGGGCCCCAGGGGAAATCACGTGGGCCCCCCACGTGGGCCCCCTGGGGCAATCACGTGGGCCCCAGGGGAAATCACGTGGGCCCCAGGGGCAATCACGTGGGGCCCAGGGGAAATCACGTGGGCCCCCAGGGGAATCACGGGCCCCAGGAAATCACGTGGGCCCCCTGGGCAATCACGTGGGCCCCGGGGCAATCACGTGGGCCCCCAGGGGAAATCACGTGGGCCCCAGGGGAAATCACGTGGGGCCCCAGGGGAAATCACGTGGCCCCCAGGGGGAAATCACGTGGGCCCAGGGGAAATCACGTGGGACCACGTGGGCAAATCACGTGGCCCCCTGGGCAATCACACCAGGGAAATCACGTGGGCCCCCAGGGGAAATCACTTGGGCCCGCCTGGGGCAATCACGTGGGCCCGAGGGGAAATAACGTGGGCCCCCTGGGGCCATCACGTGGCATATACGTGGGGCCCAGGGGCAATCACATGGGCCCCCCATGGGAAATCACGTGGGCCCGCCAGGGGCAATCAGTGGGCCCCAGGGGCAATCACGTGGGCGCCCCAGGGGAAATCACGTGGCCCCCAGGGGAAATCACGTGGGCCCCCTGGGGTCACGTGGAACAGGGGAAATCACGTGGGCCGGGCAATCACGTGGCCCCAGGGGAAATAACGTGGGCCCCAGGGGCAATCACGTGGGCCCCCAAATCACGTGGGAGGGGAAATCACGTGG